>NC_133666.1:582916693-583216693 GCF_037893015.1 Macrotis lagotis
ACCCTGTCTACCCCTATGAATTATTCCCTCTGGCATACTCACTCTTTCACTTATTTTCAAACTCCTCTTCACTGCAGGTTCATTTCCTATTGACTACAAACATGCTTCTATCTTTCCTCTCCTGAGAAAAAACACAAACCTAAACCCTGTCTTGATCCTTTATTCCTGCTAACTATAGTCCTATATCTCTTCTGTCCTTTGCAATTAAACTCTTTGAAAAGACTGTCTACAATAGATGCTTCCACTTTCTATCCTCATTCTTTCTTCTTAACCCTTTACATTATGGCTTCTGTCCTCATCATTTCAGTGAAGCTGTTTCTTCAAAGTTTCTGATGAACTTTTAATTGCCGAATCCATTGGCCTTCTCTCAATCCCCATTCCCCTTGACCTCTATAGTTTTTGATATTATGGATCACTCCTCCTTGATAATCTCTTCTCTTTAGATTTTTGGAATACCACTCTGTCCTGGTTCTCCTCCTATATATATCTGACCTCTCTTTCATTGGATCTCCTTCCAGATGACACTTTTCAATTGTAGGTATCTCCAATTGTAGGGTTCTGTTCTTCTGCATTTCACCCAGTGATCTCATTAACTACTTTGGATTTAATTATCATCTCAATGCTGATAATTCTCAAATTCACTTAGCCTGCCCCATCTCACTTCTCCAATTGCCTTTCAGATAACTCAAACTTAATGTCCAGCAGATATCTACCCTAACTTCCAAGATGAATGGGTATATTAAAACTAGAAATTTTGAAAAGAAATATTTTAAAATATATACCAATCTACTGGGGAATAGTAAAACAAACTATGGTACATGAATATACTATGAAATATCTCTATAAAATAAGAATTGTCAAATATGAAGAACTCAAAGAATTAAGGGAAGATATGTGAATTGATAAAAATGAAGTACAAACAGAAAGACCTGGAATACCTAAAACAATGCAAGCAAAAATATCAGAAAATTGAAATGTGTAACTGTAATGATCAAATATGGTCTTAGAGATTAATTTTAAAAATGCAAAACTTTCCCTTATTAGAGTGTGCATTTATTCAGAAATGAAGGTGACATGAAAGAAAAATATATTAATAAAATAAGCTTAAAATTAATAGCTGGAAGCTGGAAAACAAAATGCTCTGAAAAACTCAAGAAAAATATGGCTATTCTATACCAACCTAAATAAGTTTCAAGAACTTTCTACTTTGAAGTCTTCCCAGTTAGCCCATTAGAAAGTTTATTAAGTTTCTTCTATAAGCCAGGCACTGTGCTAGGTATTAGAGATAGAAAGAAAGGTAAAAGATAGTTCTGGTTCTCAAGGAGCTAAACCCCCAAGGATTTATTATCCTTAGGATAGTCTCAACAGTCCTGTCTTCTCCTCAATCCTAGGAAGCATCTCACTAGGTCTGTATACTGACTATCCTAGCAACAGTTTCAGGGGCTTTTCTCCTCCTCCCCATTTAAATACCAATGTACATTTATAAAGTATACAAATGATATATTCATGTATATATTAATGTTTCCTAGGAATTCACAAGATACTCTATACTTCTCTTATGAACTCAGTGAGTTTTAATTTTTACTGAAGCTATTTTTGTATATATCTTAACATAAGATTATAGATTTAGGGACTCTAGAGAACATTGAGTGCAACCATCACCATTCCTCCTCTTCAATTTCATTTTACAGATGAGGAAAATGAGGCTGAGAAAGGCAGCTTTGGGTCAGCACTAATAAGTATTTCGAGAAGAATAGGCCCCAGCACTCCAAGCATTACCCAATCTAGCTCTCTCCCCCATCAAAAGCCCTTTGAGATAGGATACCAAATTTTAGCTGCTGCTGTAGCTTCCCTCAGTCCCCACCCCTGTACTTTATATGTATTACCAAACAATACATATCAACTTAGGGTGCTAAAAAGAACACAGGATCTGGAGTCAAGAGACCTAGGTTCAAATCCAGACCACTATTTATTAGCTTTGAGCCCATGGCCAAATCACTGCATTTCTATGAACTTAAGATTCCTTATCTGCAAAATGGAGATAATACTACCTGAAGGGGCCCACTTTACTAGATCACTGTGAGGATGAAATAAGGTATTTTTGGAAACTTTTGAAAAGCACATGTCAAAATCAGCTACTGTTTCTTCCTCTTCCCCCTCCTCTTTCTCTTCTTCCTCCTACTTTTCCTCCTCTTTCTCTTCACTATGATGATGATGATGATGATTTCCTAGAAGCTGAGGGCTGGTAGGAATTTGATAGTCTTTTGCTCTTTTCTCATATATGATGGATGGTTGAATCCTGTCTATGACATCCCTAAAATGTGATAAACAACTTCTGTGTAAAGAAAGTCACTCTCTCTCCCAAAGAAGCCAGTTACATCTTCAGATAGATCACTTTTTTGAAGTTGTTCCTTTTACTGAACTGAAATCTTCCTCTCTGTAGTTTTTCTCTCCTCTCTATCTGACTTCTTCAATTCAATTCAACATGCATTTATGAAATGGCTATTTAGTGCAAGACAAGAGACTAGATCAAGAAGATCTGGGTCCCATTTCTGTAACACACAGTATGTCTGTAATAAGCAAGTCATTTAAACTCTTCGTGCCCAAGGCAAGTCTCTAAGATTAAAAACCATAAAAGAGTTAACATCTGCAATACTGTATACTCCCTAAAAAAAAGCACTATATATGTCCAAGATGTGAATGTGCAGGGAGCTCAATGGCCAACTTACATTTTTATATGTATAGAAACAAGGACATATAACTAAACAGCAGAATGTCTCTGCACCATAAAAATATCATGGGGAGCATAAAAGCTCCAAATTCAATTCCATTTAATTCAATTAAACAAAAATTCCTACTATGTACATGACACTGAAGGCTAGGAGCTGGTGATATAAAGACAAAAGGAAAAAGATCCCCTACCCTCAAGAATCATATTCTAATAGATTTTTCCTTTGGTTCTTAATAGTGATTGTTGACTGTAGAATATATTAATGAATGAACAAACAATATACATTTACAAAGACATATATACATATATATATACATTAGTTATATACACACAAGTGAATGTGTATGTGTGAAATTATTTAGAATGGTTAAGGAAAACTCTTTAATAAAACTACACTTTTTAAAAATTTCTTCTTTTAGAGAGTTCCTGGGTTCTAAGACCCTTTCCAAAATATCCATGGAACATTACAGAGTATTTATTTACTTTTGCCACAATAAATATAGACTAATAGGAATATTGTTCCAGAAATATGGCCTCCTGTAGTCTCACAATCATCCAGGCAATGGTGAGTTATGGAGAATGTGTTTTTCTGACAATCTATGTCAGAAACTTCAGTTTTATGTCAAGCACAGTCAAGATTATGATTTTCAAATTTAATAAGGAGAATTATATCTGTGAGCCTATTTCTGATCCTCTACCCCCCTCCCCATACATATACACATACTTTTTAAAGAAAGATTTCTTGAGCACTGATAGATTAAAGTTGTCTTTGTTTTTAATGTTGCTCTTTTTGGTTGTTGGAAAAATGGTGAAAGCTCCAAGATTAACTCTTAATAACAATCTTGCACATTTGTGTAGCACTTTAAAGTTGTTGTTTTTGTTTATTTTCACAAAAATTTCATAAACGTATATTAGCTACATTTTACAGATGAGGTAACTGAGACAGAGAAGTTATACAATCATATGATTAGACAGCATCAGAATGAGGATTCAAGCTTGGGTCTCTCAAAACCAAACCCACCTATCAGGAGTTACTGACTTAGAAACAAAGAATGTGATTTTATATATACTGTGGTTTAAAGTCAAAATTCTCTCAAATCTAACTAGCCATGGTTTTTTCCTCCCCAGATTCTTTGATGACAGCAAGGCAGTGATAGCTTGGCCTGAAATTTCCACTGTTTAGGTTCTGCTGAGGCGTGCCTGGCCTCACTGAAGCATGGGAAATGAGGGTTGCTGTCAAAAGAAAGTCATTTTATAATTACCCTGTGTACATTCCAAAGCAGATCCACAAATAAAGAAATAAATCTATACAATTCGGCAAGAAAAGCAGTGAAGTAGGGAAAACACTTTGGTAGACTCTCCCTATTTTTTTCCCTCCCAAAGATGCTGCTTTCTGGATGTTCAGAGACCTTATCTGGCTTTCCCTCCTGTTCAGGAGGATTCATCAAAACATAGAGTTAGAGACTCGTAAAATGTCAAAGCCATAAGACACCTGAGGAATGAAATAATGCTCTTTCTTCTATGCTGATTATGGGTCCTTTATCCTATGCCTTTAGGCTGAATTTGGAAAATTTAATTTATAGAAATGTCATAATAGCTGATAAAGGCTTAATGAGTTGCCCTTACTAGGTATTTCTTTTAAAATGGGGACTTCTAGAGATTTCATTACTTAAAAGAGAGATGTAGATTTATCGCAGTGGCACTTTCAGATGTAGCTTGAGGGCTGAAGAGACACTTTGGGATAAAGAAGATTTTCTGTAGTACCCAACCTGCAACATGTAGTCTATTTTTATATCTATTTCTTAAGTACCCAAATTTGTAAATACTGTTTACCTTCCTTGGCTGGATTGTCAGTTTATTGAGGTCAAGTACTATTTAATTTTGTTTTTGTATCTCCAGTAGATATTTAATAAATGTTTGCTGATTGACTGATAGGTGGAGGAGAATCTCAAGGTATTTGTTTTAACTTGAGTGTTTTATTTTAATTTATTTTTATTTTATTTACTTTTTGACATTTCATTTTTTCCAACTATAAGTCATGAAAGTCATTCAACATTCATTCACCTACAAATTCATAAGTTAACACATTTTTCCACCACTTTCCCTTTCCACCATTCCCCACTACCCGCTGTGGTGAACAGTCCAGTAAAAGTTGTACATGTACATCCATGCTCAGCATGCTCCCAAATTAATTATTTTGTGTATGAGGAATTAGGTCCGAGGGAAAAGAAAGAAAACCATGAGATAGGAATGAAAAACATGAGAAACTTTTTAAAAAGTGAACATAGTATCCATCCAGATTCTGTGTTTTTTATTGTTGTGGATTTTTCCCCCTCTGGATGTGGATGGTTTTGTCCATACCAGGTCTCCCAGGGTTGTCCATGATCTCTGAACTGCTGAGAGGAGTTGCATCCATCATAGTTGATCAACTCCCATTGTTGTTGGTAATGTGTCCAATGTTCTCAGCATCAGTTCATGTAATTGATATGTTGGTACCACATTTCTGAAGCTACTGAGCCAGGAGAGAAGCTTTTTTGATAGATGCCCATCTCCCTTTTTTTTTCTCCCCCCGCCAGGATGCTGGTTTCTGGATGCTCAGAGACCTTCACTGTCCAAAGATTCCTTTTACCCATCACTCTTCTCTGGGACTTAGATCTCACTTCTTGATCCCTACTTGTTCCTGCCAGTGTCAGGTCTTTTTTATCAAACAAAAATTTTCTTCTCATTTTATCCCTATAGCTATCTGCCTGTGCCTCAAAACACATTTTTTTTGGGAAATGTAGTAGTATCATTTAGACAGAGTTTCCAAAATTGTGCTTCAAGGACCCAGGAAAAAGTCCCAAAGGTTGGCTTGATGGTTTTTAAATTAGCCCTAAAGTTGTACTCCAAGGATCTAATAAGTTCTTCAGTGGTGGTATTTTATGTTTATTAGACTTACGTTGTGTGATACTAAAATAATTTGTAGAAGATTTTATCACAAGGACTCAGTCAAAGTTTTGTTCAGGCTGAAGAGTTATACTATGGCAAAAAAAATTGAGAACTACTTATTTAGGGTTGAATTTTTTTGCTTTAAAGTAACATTGGAACAAATCTCTGACTTGAGAAACTGTGAATAAGCCTCCAACTTCACCAACAAACATAAAGAGAAATGACAAAAGAAAGTGTCTGAAATAATTTGAGCAAAAAAGGCACTCAGTTTCTGTCCCTTCTTTATCCCACTCAATTATCTGGATAATTTGGAGGGAAAAAAAAGTGAAAGAAACTACATTCTTACTATTCATAAAACTGCCTATAATCAAATTTTTGCTCTGCTTATATAAATACATTTTTCACAAGGACAGAATTATGTGAAAATGTCAGAAAGAAAATAAGGATTATTGCAGGTGAGCCTAATTCCAAGGATGCTCTTTCCATCTCTAGATCTGTAAGAATCAGGTTGTAAAAACCACTGCCTCTAAAAAGGAATCATAGTGATTTTTAGTCAGTATTGAAGTCAGTTTATTCACCCATTGCAGTGGGTTCAGATTCTTTTTTCCAGCAGCAAGCTTCCTCATTACTCAGTGCCCCTACTATTTTTCTCTAAAACTATAAATAAATCATAGACCAATTCCGATTATGCTTTGGGGAAGTAATTTCCAAACCAGCAGACTCTGGTAATCTCCAAACCAGCAGAAGGATGAAATGACAGGTTCAGAACAAAAACAAATACATAAACAGATAATTCAAGTAAAACAAAATAATTTTTTTAGAAACTAATTATAGAAATACAAAATTGTAAAAATGATATTGAAAATGGAGGATAGACATTAAGAAATCAGAATGTTTGATTAATAATGACTAAGAATATTTTACATAATTTTATAAGAAAACATTTTAGCTTCTTCTGGAAAATATAAGCTGTATATTCTTTCAATTTCTTTAGATGTAGACAAGAAATTTGAATGTTGCTCTGTAAGCAAAATCCCTCCTTGGGGCCCACACTCTTCCTTTCCTTTTACATATTTTTCTACATGACTCTGGATAATATCATCTGGTAACACAACATCCTACTTCATGTCTCTGAGCCCTCCAAAACCACAACAACCCACACAGAGGGCTTCTTTTATATGAAAACCATCTGATGTGATTTAAACCCACAGAGCCAATGACACACCTCCTGGGATTAGAGTGATCTTCCATGCAAGGCTAACTCACTCATCCCAGGCATTAAGTTACCACCCAGTGTCCCAACATGGCAATTTACCAAATGGTTAGTAGGCTCCCTGAATGAATTCATTTCTCTTCCATGATTGAACCCTTTATTTCTCAAAAATGCCTAGTTCACCAAGATGGGTCACATTAGGGCATTTGAAAGACTATGGCCATGGAAGAAATGATTAAAACAAATAAGATCAAAGATTCAGATTTAGAGATACAAATAACCTTAAAAACTATTGGGTCAAATTCTTCCTTTTATACATGTGGAAACCGAGAAGGAGAGGTTAAGTGATTTAACCAGGGTCACACAGCTAACAAGTGTGGGGTTTGGGATTTGAATCCACCTTAGAGAAACTTGCGGATAAGTTCAAGTTTCTCTATGTGAATATCTTGAACAGCCTGCCATCTTTTGAGTAATTTGTCACAAGACCAAGAACTGAGACTTAAAGTAAGGAGGTTAATGATTGACACTAGCTTTGTCTCCTTAATCTCAGAGCCTCAGTAATCTAATCTGTAAATTTGGGATAATTGTTTAACCCATCTCACAGAATTGTTGTGAAAATCAAATGATATTGTGACTTTAAACTGCTCTAGAACCACAAAACATTATACAAATGGGATCTGCTGGGTTTTCTTATCACAGAGTTAATACAATTGTAATATGGGTTAGATGAATTTTGATTTAAAATCCAGTTCTGCCACATATAAGAATGTGAATGTGAGGAAGTCAGTTTCTCTGGGCCTCCAATTTTTCATCTGTAGAATGGGAGATTGGACTCCATAGCTTCTCAGGTTCCTTCCAACCTTAAATCCATAGTCTTTTAATGGACACAAGCAGTGGGAGTTGAAAATCAGTTTTGGACTAAGGTTCATCATTTCCATTTTCCTCAAAGTTCTTCTTTTCCTTGAGTCTTTGCTTCTGACTGAGACTAACTTGAGGATGTGGTTGATTTTACAATATTTCTTTTTTTAATATAAAAGGATGACTTAAGTATTATCAGAGAGAGAAACTTGGTTAATCACAGCCACCATGAACACACTTGATTAGGGGATATTAGGTAGAGAAAGGGTTTCATTCAGAAGAGGGACACTTTAATGTTACTTCGAAAAAAATACACATATTGTCAAATCCAGAAGAATACCATGCTGTCTACACAAGTTCTGTATGTATTTATTTTACATGTGCCTATATGGTGAGGGCCAGCTCCAGTTATCCTAATCCATATCAGGCCATTGGATCCAGATGACTTTGGAGGAGAAAATGAGGCTGGTTATTTTCACAGCGCTCCCTCACTAACTTGCATGTCATAACATCACCTCTCTGATGTCATGTCTTCTTTGAGAATGAAAGAGAGACAACAACATCTACAGGGCACCAATCTCTCCCAAAAGAACAAAAGTCCTGTGAGGGTATGGACTGTTCCACTTTTGTCTTTGTATCTCAAGTATCCATTATAGAGTCTCTGCACATAGGAATAATGTAATAAATGCTTCCTGAATGATTAAAGACACTTCTATTACATTCCTAATAAGTAGACAACCTGCTTTAACCTGAAAACCTCCAAAACAGGAGAATACACTAACTCTTGAGGTCATCCACTTGTCTTTTGGCTAGCTTTAATTGTTCTGTCAAGGTTAAATTTGCTCTTTGTGACTCCTGCCCATTGTTCCGGGTTCTGCCCTCTGGGTACAAACAGAAAAAGATTAATTCCTCTGAATGATAGCCCTTCAACTAAAGGAAGACAGTTCTCACATCCTCAAGCTTTTTCCTTTTTAGGCTAAATATATCCAGTTCCTTTAACTGAATCTCATATGACTTGGATTGAGGGCTGGAGAAGCAAAGCATAAGGCCATTTACTTTGTACTAAGTTGGAGACAATAATGGAAGGAATGTTGAAGAGAGTCAGTGGAGATGGGTTCAAAAGCTATCTCTGGCCACTCAATTTCTGTGCACAGTGTGGCATAGTGGAGACAGTATTAAATTGGGTGTTAGGAAGAATTGTATATACCTATTATATGGTGTGTGTGTGCATGTATGTGTGTATATGGGTACCCTATACCCATATCAAACATTTACTAGCTTTGTGATTGTAAGCCATTTAACTTCCTCAAGACTCAACTCCCTCACTGGGAAAATGAGAGGGTTGAATTAGAAGGCCTCTAAGGGTCGCTTTCATTTCTAACTCTATGATACTATTAAATATTTTTTGTGGGGTTCTCTTCTCTAGGCAAGAGTTAAAGGATACTCTTTCAAACCATTTTCATTGATTAATGCCAGTCAGTTGGTAAGGAGGGAGGGAGGATGTTTAAGATACACTATTATTTTTCTCTCATATTAACTGCTTTGAGATGCATCATTGAAAAAATAGTCTTCTGAGCAGATTGGTAGTGACCACAAGGATAAATCTCTTTCCACCAGACCTACAGGATGCCTGGGCAAGATGCCTCTTACAGATGTGGAGGACTGAGTTATTTTTACTACTCCACAGGGTGACTATTAAAATGCACCGCTGAACATGAAGAATGTTATCCCACCACTGCAGAAATAAGTAATTGATGGATGGGGCCAATCAACTCTACTTAAAGAGTACAGTCCAAACTCTGAGAAGGATATGTAACCTTAAAAAGAACCAATTTAGCAATCTAAGCAGGCAGTTTTAGTCTCCTCAGGTAGAAAGAGCTTTTAGAATTTCAGGTTTGTAGAGCTCAGTTACAGGGGAAAAAAGTTAGTTATGACTCTAAAATGGAAAAGGCAATGCTGCATTTCCATCCAACCTATTATTTTTTCCTTATTTCCTTCTTTGGGAACTGTGGAGCGGGGAAAAGATCATGGGATTTGGATCTCCCCTTTGATACTTTCTACTCGTGTGACTGAAGAAGTTAAAACCTTCCTGAACCTCAGTTTCTTCATCTGTAAAATAAGAGGGTCAGTCCTCTTAGGTTCCTCTTAGCACTAGTTCTATAATCCAAGGGAAGTGAACTTCAAAGTTTAGGTAAGCATTTGACAGATGAAGAGGTTAAAGTATCAGAAAGGATGGGAGTAAGGGAATGGAAACAGGAGGGGTACATGGTGTGGACAGGGGGTAGAGAAAGCAGACCAAAAAAAAAAAAGGTAAAGGAAGAAAACTAATAGAAATAAGGTTGGAAAACAAGTAAAAAACCAATATCTATTCCATGAACCAAACTCCAAGCTCTGGAGATATAAAAAAAAAGGTAATAACTCAATCCCTGAACTCAAGGAGCTCATATTTTAATGGGGGGAAAACATGTAAACAGCACATATGTGTGTATGTATGTATATATACACAAGTCACACATATGCATGTGTATAAGTATATAAATAGTATATATGTATGCATGAATACATGCATATTATATAGATACACATAGGTGAGTATAGCTATCTATTTAACATCTATCCATCTGTCTTTTTTTATTTTTTATTTTTTACAAGGCAATGGGGTTAAGTGGCTTACCCAAGGCCACACAGCTAGGTAATTATTAAATGTCTGAGGCTGGATTTGAACTCAGGTACTCCTGACTCAAGGGACAGTGCTCTGTCCACTGTGCCACTTAGCCACCCCCCCCATCTGTCTTTAAATTGAAGGAAATGTTATAGTTAATCACTAGCATAAGGAGGGTCTTAAATGGCAGGGAATTGCTAAAAACTTTACTCAAGAGGCAATAGGGAGCCATTGAAAAATGGTGAGAAGAGTGATATACTAGCTCTACACCTAAGAAAGATTATTCATTATTATTCAGAATGGGCTGGGGAATATAAAAATAGTACTTCTAATGTTCTAAAATTTAATTACAAGATTTTTATTCCCATGTGGGTCAATGAGCACTGTACTAATGTTCTAATGACCATAGGCTGCTCCTCCCTTTGACTAATTTTTCACAAAATAGATTCTAAGGGGGATGGAGAAGGACAGGAAGTGAAAATTCACTGCCACTTTTAGAAAAGAAAACTCAAGTCCTCTTACTGGATGAAGGATACTTTATTTTAGCTCTGCTCCACATATGGCATGGTTTATTATATAAGATAATGTGTACTCCTATGGAGAGAATGGCTTGTCAGGAAGCAAAAGATGAGTTCTCTGGGAATTTATATCCAAAAAAGAGATGAGAACATCTCCCTATGCTCTGTTTGCCAGTGCTGTCAAACTCAAATAGAAATGGGGCTACTAATCTGTACATAATGATTCCTGAACTATATTACTGACTTAGTTTAAAATGTAGTATCATCTAAGTTTTATTGTATTTTAATTTACTTTGTTAAATATTTCCCAATCACATTTTCATCTGGTTAGGGCCTCCCCTGGGAAGAATTATGGGTCTCATCTACTCTACCCAACAGACATCTAGAGTAATACTACATAGTCTCTTTCTTCTCTCTTCTGTACACAACCAACCAGATTAATCTCTGAAACAACAACTTTAGCCTGTCCTTTTCCTGCTCAGAAACTGTCAAGGGTTCCTTATTGTCTACAGAATAAAAACCCATATACCTCAGCCTGGCATTCAGAGACCTTAGCCTTCTAGTCCCAAACCTATGTTCTTAGTCCATCTCTATATCCTTCCCTAAATGAATTCTCTGCTCTTCCCAAACTATTCTACTACAACATTCTACCACAGGCAATTCTATCACACTGTGACTTGGTTTTCCACCTCTGTGCTTTTTTTCATTCCATTCCTCTTTGTGGGACACCCTCCTACTCTTTCTGCTTATCCAAAGAGAGAGTGTGACATAGTGGGTAGAAGGCTCAATTTAGAAAGGCCTGCTTTCAGAATTTTTCAGACTAGTTCTGTGACTATAGGCAAGTCACAAAACCTTTATATGTCTCAGTTTCTAGGTCTGTAAAATAATACTGTATTCATAGGGGTATTGTGAGTTTCAAGTGCAACAATATATAGAAAAGTCAGCTGTTATGATTACTTATGTATGTGAGTACAGTTCAAAACCCACCTTTCTGAAGCCTTCTTAGACTAGTCTAGGTAGCCCAAATATTATTCTGTCCACATCTCAATTTTCCCCATGGAGGTTTCAATATACTTTGGGTCACCATAAGAAAATAAAAGGGAATTTTTTGGTAGTTTTGTAGAACCAGCAGATGACATATGAAGGGTAGCAGATAAGAGAAAAAGTTCAGAAAACTCCAAAATGTATAAAATATATCTACAGTATTATATAATATCAACACAATTTATCTTTTAATACCATAATAATTCAGACTTCTTCTATGGTAAAAATGTTTCATGGATTTTCCAGTTCTCAGGAGGTACTACATCCCTAACCTCCCCTCTCTTTTCTGAACTCCTCAGGTACTTTTCATTTGTCTCTTTCATTTAATATTTGGTTTTAATTGGCTTACAGTTTCATATGAATATTTTTTAAAATCTTGCAAGGCAATGGGGTTAAGTGGCTTGCCCAAGGTCACACAGTTAGGTAATTATTAAGTGTCTGAGTCTGGATTTGAACTCAGGTACTCCTGACTCCAGGGCTGGTGCTCTATCTACTGCACCACCTAGCTGCCCCTGTCATATGAATATTCTAACTTACCAATTAGAATGGAAGTTTCTAGAAGTCAGGAACAATAAAGGTCTGTTTTGTCCCACACCAAGTGCTTAGCAAAATCCCTTGAGTCTGTAGTATACTAGGATTCAGGAAGTGCAGTTTGTAGTGTGTGGTGCAAATGTTTAAATGAACTAATAATCAAAGGTCTGGGTCTGAGCTATGGCTCTGTCTACCAACTATACAACCTTAGATAAATCACTTAACTATGGTTTCTTCATCTGTAAAATGAGGGAGTTTGAAATATATGAATTTTAAGGGATTTTCCAGGTCTAATAATAAATGATTCCAAAAGGTTGTGCAGTAAGAATTCACAAAAGGAACAGTTTCGGAAAAAAACTTGGGAAGGCTTATATTAACTGATGCAGAGTGAAGTAAGCAGAACCAGGAGAAAAACTATTTTGATAACATTATAAAAATGGAAACTTTGAGAAGCTTTGTAAAAATGGACATTTTGAGAAGTTTAAAAATTCTGATCAATAAAATGAACAACCAGGATTTTTGAAGACTGAAACCCTTGAGTTAGGGTCTCAAGATATTACTTTCTTGGACATGGCCACTGTGGAATTTTGTTTTGTAAATGATTGCCAATACAAGCAAAACATAGAAACAAATAAGCTTACAAAATATAGAATTTTGCTTCAAAACTTTATCTGGGCAAGAACCAGATGGCTGGCACAGCTTATGATGTGTCTGCCTCTCTGTCCTTTCCCCTCAATCCTGTAACAGTTCATATTCTGGAAGCTAAAAAAAGTTATACCCAACTTCTAAGCCTAAATATATATGTGGGTTGGTTTACCATTCCTTTCTCCTAGATCCCATTTTCATTTCTTATCTCAAAGTTTGGGCAACAATTTTATTCTATAGTTTCTGGAGGTCTTGCAAGTAAGTCCTGATTTTAGTAAGTGGTGTCTCCTTAGCGTACTCTAAAATTATTTCCCTCTAACTTCAAACCACCCTGCATTAATTTTGAATATTATTTTTCACCTCTCTTGAGGATTGTTGAAAATCGCCAGGTCCCTAGGAGTTCTTCTACCTTTATCCTTAAGGTATATATTTCTAGCTTGGGAGATTTGGTTGGAAATCTTCAGGAGATGTCCACTGAGGCAAAGTAGTTCCTTCACCTACTGTTCTCATTTAGCCTCTCAGTTTAGAGATTTGTTTGATGGACACACCATATTTCACTTTACCCAGCCGCATAATATTGCTTCCCTCTAATAGCCAGGTAAGCCTATTAGCTTTCATCTTCTCTCCCTCCCTCATCATATAGTTCTTTAATAATATTCTTTCTCCAACTATCCCACCCACCTCAGGGTGATTTTTCCCCCCTCCTTACTAGATAAGTTTTTTGTCCACACCAATGACTTCATCTAGGGTGAAAGCTTCCCCAGTGAGGAAATGCTCCCAGTTGTTACAGTTCTGCAATTTAATAGTCTACTAAAGAATTTCTTAGGTCAAAGAGAGACTAGTCCAGGGTCATACAACTAACCAGAGCTAGAAGCTAAACTGGAACTCAGATTGTGCTGTCTACAGATAACCAGAAGACCTAGAGAAGGAATGTCCAAAAAAAAAAAAAGAGAAAAGGTTGCAAAGAAAAAAAGAAAACCCAATGAGAAGAGGTAAGAAGCTAAATAGTAAAATAACAGCCTGAAGTCAAGCCTCCACTCAACATTTTACAGGACTCCAGAATGGCAAAGGATTGTATGTTATGTGTATGTGTATGTTTATGTGTGTGTAAAGTGTATAGAAGTATATGTATATATTTGTACACACACACACACACACACACACACACATATATAAAATTAGAGTCAGTTGGAATCAGGCCCCCCACCCCCACCTCAACATAGCTTAGCAAAGACAAACTTGACTGTTTACTTATGTTAATCACCAAGCCAAAGCAAATAGATTTGTGCCAGTGTTAGCAGGGAAGGATGGTAGAAGCAGTGGAAGGAAGCACAAAGAAGTGTCCCTATAAATTACAGAAATGCCTCCACCCCCAACTCAGCGTGGCTTTAATTCATTCCTTCTAGGTCATCAGGTGGGCTATCACATTCTCAGGGAGTTGCATCACCTGTCACAAGTTGCAAAGTCTCATTCCCCGAAGCACAGGGCTCGGTGGTGGCTTCTTTCCCCAGAAGAGCTCCACAGAGAGACAGCAGCACCACCCCCAGGCCAGCAGGGAGTCTCGCTAGATAGGTCTTCCTCCACCCCAGGTCCCACATTCCCAGGCTTATAAGCAATATAACAAATAGGATCCTACGGGGTCTCCGATTCGGATGAAGGGATGATGTGCTCGTGGTTGGCATGAATTAAGGATCATCTTCCTCGCATACGTAATCTCAGACACCCCAGCCCTGGACAGAACAATAATTCTTAAGATAGTTTAGATGCGGTCCTAATTGGGAGTGTAGAGGTGGTCAGGTTAATCGGCTCTCGGAGTGGTTTCTAAGGCACCCTAGGGGCAGCTATGCCACTAACTGCCCATCGAAGCTCCAAACTGTGTAACTACAAGAAAGCCTAGGGAGAAAATGTGGGCAGAAAAGGAGCTCACAACTCTTCACCCAGAGGAATCAGGAATCCAGGCTGACTGGACCGACGGACTCCCTGCAAAAGGAGTGGCGAACTTGTGTACGAAACTCACACATTTTCTTAGCAAAACTTGCAATCTTGCCTTAGCTGGCAAGTTCTCTCTATCTCCTGGGATTCTCGTCACAAGTCTCCACAGGTTACACGCGCAGCCAATGGAAGGACTGACAACCTTGCCCAACCCCACCTGCAAGGGGGTGTGGGAGGGGGGCTTCTCTGCCTAAATACCTTTTGGGTCCCTGCCTCTGAAGAAGCTTCTTCCAGACCCAAAGCGCCAGAGTAGTAACCGCATGAGCGAGAAGGTTGGGATTATTCCCTTGCCAGCAGTTCTATGAGCACACTCCTTCCACACCTTCACATCCCTGCCGGAGCCCGACCGGCACCGTAGTACCAGCTCCGGGCTAGAACTTGCCAGTCCGACTCGGGAAAGCCAGATGGGGCGGACTGGGCTTTTCATTCCTCCCCTCATGGACGCTAAAACAGGCTTCCAGGTGTGGGGAGGTGAGGTTGATTTGTGGAACACAAAAGTTATCAAGAGGTTCGGCCCTGGGAAGCTGTGTGTGTGTGTGTGTGTGTGTGTGTGTGTGTATCTAAGTATCTGTGTGTCTGTGTGTCTGTGTCTGTGGGCAGCGCGTCCCGGGAGGCATTAACCCCTTACCTTCCAGCAGCACCTCTTTCCCGGCTCTCTTGAGCGCCTGGACGGCCTCGTCGTGGGTGGCGTCCCTCAGGTCGGCTCCATTCACGGACAGGATGGCGTCCCCCACGTACAGGGCCTGGGTCTGGTCCGCCGCCAGCCCCTTGAAGATCTTGCTGATGAGGATGGGCATCTTGTTCTCCTTGCCCCCCTTGATACTGATGCCCAGCCCCCCGAGCTCCTGTTTCAGCACCTTCACGCCCCGCTTCTGGTTGGCGATGGACTCGGGCACTTGGTCGGGCAGGTCAGTGAAGGCGGTGCGGACCCCCACTTGGGGGCTGCCCCCGGCCGGCGGCCCCGGGGGGTCCGGGGACTGGCTCCCGCTGCCAGCCCCGCCGCCGCCCCCGGGGCCCCCCGGGCCGTGGCTGCCGGCCCCGATGCCGTTGTAAGCCCCGGCGCCCTCCTCGCCGCTCAACACCAGGGCGTCCTCGTTCAAGTTCACCAGAACTTTGTACCAGCGGTCCCGCACCAAAACTTCCAGCGGCCCGCTGCGCTGCCCCCGGCCGCCTCCTCCCCCGGCCGGCGCTGCCGAGGCGGCGGCTGCTGCTGCTGCTGCTACCGCCATCTTTCCAGCATTCTTAACATGCCATGTGATTGCAAAAGGGAAGAAAAGTGGGGACGGGTGGGGGTGCCGGGGGAGGGGGGCAGCTTCGGGGGTCCGGCGGGAGCGAGGAGCCGGAGCCCCGGGGAGAGGCAGAGGCAGCGCCCGCCGCCGCCGCCGCCGCCGCAGGACTTGACCGCCGGAGTTCAGACACGCTCCGCACGCTCGAGTTGGCAAGCGCTCCGGCTGGTCCCCCCCCTCGCCTGATCCGGGGCGGGGTGGAGCGGCCTAAAAGGAGGAGGTGGGGGTGGGGTGGGTGGGGGGAGAAGCACCCTGCCGCCAATGGCACGGCCCCAAACCCAGGGAAGCTGCCGAACTGCAAGGAGCCGGCCCGGGTGGCTCAGGAAAGGGCACGAGGAGAAGGGCAGGGAAGGGACCTGGCACGGGCAGCTCACCTGTGCCAGCCGCCGCAGCCGCAGCGGCAGCAGACAAATGCTGCACCACCCACCGGGCCCCCCCCTCTTCCCCAACTCATCTTGAAAGAGCCCCCTCGCTGCCTTGGCCCCCTTCCTCTTCACAGACTTTAATCCGGCCGCAGTCTTCCCAGCTGCTTTTCTCTCCAGCTTGCCTTGGTGGGCCACATCTCTCTTTGGGTCTAAGCCTTGCCTTACTCTTCCAATTTTCCCACATTCCTAAATCAACTCTGACTGTCCTCCCTCACCCTAATCCTGCCATTCTCTGCTTCCTCTTGCGAATTTTGTTTGGAAGTCAAGGACGCTTCAGGGCTCCTAAGGGAGAAAGTAGCTTGCACCCTCCCGAAAGAGCTGGGAAAAGGGGGCTAGGGTCACCCGGAGCAAGTCCTTATCGTCGCCCTTCTCCTCGAGGCTCTCCTAGTTAAGAGGTCAAAGGAATGGAACTGGTTTTACTCCAAGATCTGCTATCTTGAATTACTGTGCCCGGTTGGGTTACCTTCCTGACTTCCATCACATTGTGTTCTATTCTTTTGTATGCTTTATTATTCTGTCCTTTCTCCCTAATCCCATTCCAAACTTTATTTCCTTCCCATTTCTTCTCCAAATAGGGCATATCAGGCTCCAGTGAAGGGAGGATTTGTTTTCTGAAGTTGGTTGGAATTGGAAACTTGTTTTCTTAAAAGAGAAAATACTATAAAAGGCTGTGTCCAGACCAAGCCAAAAAAGCTCTTTGCAAACATTAACCTGTAGAAATATTAGCTCTTTTGTATTATTTATTACTATTATTATTATTATTCCAGAGGCAGCAATGAGTGAGAAAACAGTGCTCACCTCAGGATCAATTTTTGTCCTTGAGTTGTTTCAGTCACATAGGAGACCTGGATTTCAATTTTCCATTTTCAGCCCTAGCACAGACACTAAATGAGGATGGATGGGTGAACTTCTCTTAGTTTCCTAATTTGTGAAAGGTATAATCAGGAAACTAAATAGCCCTCAGGGTTGCTGTGAGAATCAAATGAGCTATTATAAATTGTTTGTCTTTCATTTTCGAAGTAGGAAGGCAAGGACATCAGGGAGATGATGCCACGATAAGCACATGAATTGGATTTCAGGGAGAGGTGTGCTGTTCTTAGCCACTAGCCCTCCCACGGTCTCCTCTGGAGCCATCCTGGGTCCAGTGACCAGATTAAGGATTCCTGGAGATGGGCCTGAGTTTGAGGCAAACAGGGTTAAATAATTTGACACAACTAGTGTCAAGTGTCTGAGGCCAAATTTGAACTCAAGTCCTCACTGGTGCATTATCTACTTTGCCACCTAGCTGGCCAGGTAATATTTGTAAAACATTTAGTATAATGTAAACACCTCATAGGCCTTTAATAAATGCTTTCTTTCCTTTCCTAGAGCAGTGGTTCTCAAAGTGTTATCTGAGGACCCCCCCAAAAAAAAATATCCCTGAGCTCTTTTTAGGAAATTTATGAGATCAAAACTATTTTCATAATATTACTAATTCATTTTTTTCTATTAAAATGTGCTTCTCTTTGTTCCAACTACTTGTCTATGTTTTCCACAAAAATATCACAACAGAATGAATTCAGAGCCAGGTAAAAAGTCCAGACTTCTACTGAGCCAGGCATTAAAGAGATTTGTAAAAAGAGGTAAAATGGGGGCAGCTAGGTGGTGAAGTGGATATAGCACCCGCCCTGGAGTCAGGAGTACCTGAGCTCAAATCCAGTCTCAGACACTTGATAATTACCCAGCTGTGTGTGGCCTTTGGCAAGCCATTTCACCCCATTGTGTGTGGGGGGCAATGAGGTTAAGTGATTTGTCCAAGATCACACATTTAACCCCGTTGCCTTGCAACCCCTCCCAAAAAAAAAGAGGTAAAATTTGCTACAGTGGATAGAGTACCTGCCCTGAACTCAGGAGGACCTGTATTCATTCAAAAGCAGCCAAGCAATGATACTTACCTGTGTAATCTTGGACAAATCACTTAACCTCATTGCCCCCCACACACAAAAAAATGGTAAAACAAAACTATTTTTTCTCAATTCTTTTGTTTTGAAACAATATACTTGTTTTTCATAAAATATCTGTTAACATTTAAAATAGATTAATCATTTTAAATTAGTTAAATATTTTTTAAAATATGTTTCATTTTAGATAGGGTAGATATCAATAGATATCCACATTAATAAAAAATAATTTTTTTAAAGTATAGAAGGATTTTTAGGTCAAAAAATTTGAGAACTGTTGCTGTAAAACACTGAAAGGTGAGGTACCTTGCCCAGGGTCCCATAGTCAGTGTGTCAGATGCATGAGTTAAACCCTGTTATTATTTGCCTCAAGCCTGCTTTCCTTTCACTATGGCACTCTGCCTCTTTGTTGATATTGTTCAGTCTTGTCCAGCTCTTCATGACACCATTTAAGGGTTTTCTAGACAAAGCCACTAGAGTGCTTTACCATTTCCTTTTCCAGATCATTTTGCAGATGAGAAACCTGAGACAAAGAAGGTTAAATGACTTGACCAGGTTCACATAACTATTAAGTGTCTGAAGCTATATTTGAATTCAATCTTACTGACTCCAGACGTGTTGCTCTGTCCACTGCATCTAGCTCCTCCTGTATATGTCTATCTCATTTCTAAAATACTTTATTCACAACATTCCTATAGAAATATAAGCTCTCTTTTCAATGTTATAGGAAAAAATTAGCCTCCCAGAGGCTAAACTTGAAACCTTCCTCCCTACTATCTTTCCTGACCCACCTCTTCCCTCCACTACCCCCCCCTCCATGAATACTTTGTTTCTTAGGGGAAATCTTGTTGTGTTTTTTGTTTTTTTGGTTTTTGGTTTTTTTTTTTTTAGTTCTACTCTGTGATTTCATCCATATAGGAAGCTCCCTGAAAAAGGAAACTTTCTTTTACAAGGTAAATGAATAAGTGTTTGACAAGATGACTTTTTGTCTTAGAATTTTTCCTGGGACACTGATAGGTGAGAGATTTTGTTGTCTAAGCTGTTGGTATGTATCAATGGTAGGAAGTAGATTAGTTCTCTAGTTATTCCACCAGGCTGTCACTCTTTTTTTATTATCTTATAGGCAATGTGGCCCAATGAATAGAGAGCCAGCCTTGGATTCAGAAAGACTAGGATTTAGTTATCTAGTGCATGGGAATCACACAAAATATCTTCTTCATTTGATCATATGACTATATGATCCTTAAACATCATTTTCTTTCTTTCTTGCCTCCTTCCTCACCTTTCTAATGCTTCATTTTAAAGAGAAGGTGCTGACCTGCTTTGGAAAAGTGAGCTTCCTCATTCATAAATTTCTCATACTAAGTTAGGAGAATGTCTTTTGCAAGCAAGACTTCTAGTAGATGAGAACAGTTTGGCCCAATGACCATGAAGACAATTAAAGCAGGTGCCTTGGAATGCTTAGGAGTTTGGTCAGATATCAAAGATGCCAAGGTCATCCACTGCATGCTGGGCCATCACCAGTCATTTTGACTTTTGTCTTGCCACTAGTGGACTTCAGTGATTTTGGAAGACAGAGTAAAACTGACAAGTTTTTGAAATGCTGTCTCACTTTAATATATTCTCTCACTCTCTCTCTCTCTCTCTCTCTCTCTCTCTCTCTCCCCTCTCTCTCTCTCTCTCTCTCACTCTCTCTCTCTCTCTCACACACACACACACACACACATCACCCTGTGTTGTCAATGGTCCTTTTTGAAAATGAAGGATGGATATCAATATAGCAATAAAATCTATTATTTTATAGATTAGTTATTTTGTACATATTTTTGCATTTACTTAATTATTTGCCTGTTCTCTCCTCTAGAATATCATTTTGTTGCAAGTAGACATTCCATTTTTTTTTTTTTTATCTTTGTGTTCTCAAAGTCAGCTAATAGAGAATGGGACTGGGAGACAGGAAGACCTTAGATAACTAGCTTTGCAACCAGGGGGCAAGTCACTTAATCTGTCTCTCAGTTTTTGGTTTTTTTTTTTTGTGAGAATAAAATGAGAATAAAATTCTTTGCAAATATTAAAATGTTATATAAAATCCTATAATCATAATTATAACATAATATGTTACTAACAAGTATTTAACAAAATTCTAAAACTAACTCTAGATGGTAAGAAATATTAAGCTGTCAATTCACTATTGCTAATCTTGAAGTAACAGCATCTTTCTTTGTATTAAAAAATGAGAATTCTCTCTCTTTGCATTTAAGAAAAAGTAGTCTTTAAATAAAATGAAACTCCAATTAATGGACTTTCTATGGATAAAACAAAGCAAAGTAAAAAACAATTCAGGCAGTTTGAGAGAAGATATTTCTGGAGGCACCAGATAGGCAGGTTGGTCTAGCCTTGTTAGACTCCTCAGAAGACTATTGCTGCTTCTCACAATTTCTCTCTTGGCTCCATTTCTGAAGCATAAAATCTTTTTAGAAGTACGTGGCACTTGGGATACTGGCTCTGGCAAATGTTGTAGGTATGGTTTGTTTGTGAGTCGGGAATTACTGTATTCTCATAGATTCATAGTGGAAAGATTCCTTAGTGTTCATCTAGTCAGTCCTCCACATACCCTCTTATTTTTCAAATAAAAAAATTGAAGTTCACAGAGGTTCTGTGACTCTCCCAAAGTCACCCATCCAGTAAGTGATTTTGGGTTAAACCCAAGTCTCCCAGTTCCCAACCAGTCTTCTTCTATTTCATCCCAACCTACATATGTGACTTGTGTCTCTTCCCAGGATGTGCTGCTGAATTCTTTATTTGTTGGTCTTTTACAGTTAGATCAGGTTGTATTCTGTCTCCTCCTGGGCCTTTCCACAGTACCTCATTCCCCATCCTTGTCCTCACTTACAGTGTGCCTCATGCTCATCAAGGCAACATAACACCTTTGTTATGACCTGATAGTAATGACTTCACCTTGGAAGGTCAATACCAGATTCCAGCTTTTCTCATAAGCCTCAGATCTTTAATATGTTTGATGTGAACATAGCAAAAACAGTATATAACCTTCAGGACCTAAATTCCTCTGGTTTCATCTCATTAAATATATTTTAATAGTATCTGCTATATTCAAGACATTGTGTCAGGGTCTTATGATATTAAAAAAAACAAAACTAAAATGAAATATTAACTGCCTTCAGGAACCTCCATTATCCTTAGAAGTATACATTTTACTTTCAAATGGATCTTTGATCTCATTGATTTGGGGATGTCTTCACTTCATTCCTTCCAATCTTGTGCAATCTTTGTTCATGCCATCTTGAAAGTTTGCTACAAAAATCACCCCATTTGCTGTGGGCCTTCCTCCTATGACAAACTTATCTTCTTTTCCTATTTTACAAATTCTCTTTGACATCTTTTATTCTTGTATTTCTTTGGAGTTCCTCATGGGTTAGGAATTACAGTCTTCTCTCATGCAAACTATTCCTTTCTATTTCCCTCTGCACACTCTTTATCTTTAGTTCTTTTGAAGCATTCCAGATCTTGCTACCATGCAGCAATTTCAGTAAAATTTTTGTATTGAAAAAATGGGCTTTCACTTTTATAAGAAGACTGAGGTCAGTGAACATTCTTTTCAATTTTTCAAAAAGCAATCCAACCCACTCTACTTCTTTTTCAACACTGGACCTTCTTCACTGTCCACCTGTATTACTGATTCCAGGTATGCACACTCTTAGGGCACATTATATTATGTGTCTGATCAGACAGTCCTTCTTCAACAATTTGGTCTTTCTAGGGTAGATAAACAGATCAAACTCATCTGTGAAGTCATTCAGTAAACATATATTAAGTGCCGTGATTGGTTGGTTATCCTGCTTCATGCTCAAAGAGAACCACTGCAATCTATCTGACTGTATCTGATTAGACCAATGCCAGTCTAGAAGACTCTTTCACAGTTCAGGCACAAAGGGTTCATGAGAACATTTAAAGTGGAGATGTCTCTAAATCTGAGCATCTCATGAGCTAGTGCAGTTCTGCCTTGCTCATGGGGCATAGCACCTTCTTTGATACAGGTGTGCCATTCTGGACTGTCTTGTGCCGGTATTTTCCATCTCTAAGAATCAATTTCAAAGTTCTACTAAACATGCCATTTACCAGACTAAGCAAATAGGATTTTAAAAAAAAAGACAAAGACAATCTCTGACCTTGAAGAGCTCATAATCCATTGGGGGAGATAGCATGTAAACAGCTATGTACAAACAAGATAGGTACAAGATAAATGGGAAATAATCAACAGAGAGAAGGTAGTAGAATTAAGCAGGGATTTTCTGGAGAAGGTGGGATTTTATCTGGGATTTAAAAAGTTCAGGGAATCCAGGAGGCTGAGATGAAGAGGCAGCATATTCTAGGCATGGAGGACATAGAAAAAATATCAGGAGCAAAAAATGGAGTGTCTTACCCAAGGAACAGTAAAGGAGGCCAATGGCACTGAAATGAAGAGTACAAAGGAAGGGTAAGAGGAAAAGAATGGATGGTGGAAAAAGACTGAGGGGTGGTGTATGGCTGGGTTATGAAGGGCTTTGAAAGGCAAACAGAGTATTTTATATCTGATCCTGAGGTGAAGGGGGACTACATCTATCTTTTGAATGATTACAGATCTCTTGCTGGCTCTGCAATATCTTGGGGCTTAATACAATTGACACAATGTCATTGGCAAACAGGAGCATTTGGAAGGCATCCCCATCCGCAGGGAATCCCTCTTCAACCTGGACTCTATGCTGGATCTCAATGTACGATGTGTGCATAGATAAGTAAACATACAAAGTGTACACGATAGTAATTTTGTAGCTATGCCGGAGAGACCTAACAGATGAAGCAGGAAAACTTTGAGGCATAGAAGATAACCCATTCATTGTAAAGTCATGAAGGTGGGAACTGGAATTCTTTGGCTGAAATCTAAAAGGTAAGAAAAAGGAATATGAAATAAATCTGAACAATTAGGCTAGAGTCAGATCACGAAGGATCTCAAACACCAAAATAGAAGAGTTTAGGGTTTTCATTTAATTCTTGAACCTGGGTCTAGTCTGACCTCGTTTTGACCTAAATCTCCTAATTTTATCTTCCCCTCCCCCTTGTTCTAATTCTAATCCTAATTCTAGTAGCTCAGGCTACTTTCCTAGGCCTGGATTTAGCAGGGTCTGGTTCAAATCTAACCTCAGATACTTATTAATTGTGTGATCTTGGCCAGTGTCTTGTCCCTGTTTGCATCAGTAAAATGGGGACACACTAGAGAAAGAAATAACAAATAATTCTAGTATCTTTGCCAAGAAAACCTCACGGACAAAGTCTGTAGAGTCACATAGAGTTAGACATGACTGAGGGAACTACACTTTCCTGTTAATTAAGGCAATATGCTAGTCATATGAAAATACGAATGATCTTATTTTTGTCAAAGAAGACACACCAATGTACAAAAATAGAGAAGAAAGGCACAATTGGATAAAATAACCTTTTAGGACTATAGAGGTAAGTAAAAACCCTATATGGTTTTAGTAGTGACAGCAGAGTGATCTTACCATCTGTAATTATAGGACCATGGGAATTAGAGCAAGAACAGAATTTAGAGGTCATCTAGCCCATTTCTCTAATATAATAGATGATGAAATTTAGTCCAAGGGAGTTGAAATGACTTGCCCAAAATCTAGTGCTATGAGGGAACTCAGGGATTATTTAATACAAACCACAGATAGTAAAACATTCCCAAAGAGGTTAAATAATTTAAGAACAGTTAGTTAATAATGCACCGAGACTGGATTTGAACAGAGATCTTTTGATACTAGAACTAATGCTCTTTTTACTATACTCTGCTTCAGTCTCACAGAGTTTAAGCAGCAGTTATCCTTAACAAGGACAGTATTTCACACACATGCCTAACTGGATGAATTTGTCTTGACATGCTCAATCTCCACCTGTTTAATTTTTTCCTTCCCTTTCCCCTAATTTTACATTGCCCTCCCCACCAAAACATACCCCTGACAACCATATCCCAACCTGCTCTAACAAATAAATTGATATCAGTCCCTGGCATCTAAGTACCTGACATTGATTTGCTTTGGAAGTAGAAAGAGCAGATTTAGATGATGATGATGAAGATTGCAGGCTGGTGTGGGGGCAGTAATACAATATTGTTGCTCCTCCCCAGAGGGTATTTGCCCTTTAGGCCCAGATTCTTGTTGTGAAATGAAAGACTTTTCCCCAGAGTAAGCAAGGGTGTCCTTCCAGCACCCCTAAAATCATTTCATATAAAATTAGAATCAGCTTCATTCCTGATTCAAAGGTCTCAGTCTCTGTTAACATTATTTTCCCTACCCACTTCTTTAATCATTTCTTGAAGCACAAAGGAAAATTGCCTTTCTTCCTCTGTGGCCAAAGCAGAATTCAGAGGACAGATTTTGCTCTGTTGACTGCAGCCTGACTGCTGAGCTGACCTTTTACTATTTCTTTTACTGATTTTTTTCATGTTAATGTTCTCAGGTTATCAGAGAACTCTACTGTTTCCTGGAGTGGAAGATACTGATTTATCTTCTTTGAATTTCAGTATTTATGAAAATGAATGCAATAATTAAAAGCCACTCCTATCCCCCCCAAAAAAAATGTGATGCTCTAGTGAAGAGGGGTCTAAAGTAGTTTGTGGAAGTGGTCTAAGTTTAACCAAAACCTGATTAATTAAGATGTGGTTCCTATTTGATTTGAATGTGTTGATATGGTAATCAAAAAGGAAATACACAAACACAAGTGGTTTTCTAAATCAATGTGCAGCCTGTAGGAATCCTTATGTATATATTGGTGGCCCCCATTTCCATTTCAATTTGGTAGACCTAGGATTTTTTTATATAGTTTTACTGATGCAGGTAGGGTCTTTCCATGTCTCCACCAATCAGGGGCTAACATCACTCACTTGATCTACCCTTGGGAAATCCCTCCCTCTAGTTTTACACTGTCTGATTTCAAAGGATTTTATGGTAACAAGCTCCCAGCTCTTTTTCTTAGGCTTTCCAATCTCCCAAACCACCAAATAACAAGCCTCGGATGAATTTAGTTAGGGAATTCTACTTAGAAAGGAAGTAGGCCTGAGTTTAGAAGCCAGAGGTCTGTCTGTTGGTAGTTTGGGGTGGTAGGACTTTCAACTCAGCATTGCTGATTATTTGAACCATAGAAGGAAAGAACAAGAAAATTGGATTTCCAGAGATTAAATGAAAAACATAGGATCATAGAATAGAAGTCTTATGATCCAACTCCCTTCTTTTACAAATGGGGAAGTGAGACCCAGGGAAGTTAAATGATATATGTAGTCATTCTCTTCCTAAATATTAGAGTTGGAATTCAAATTTATGCCTTTTGACTCCAAATGCAAATGGATTAGCTCTTGGACAATAAAGAAAAGATGTTTGGTTTGGAATGTCACCTAAGGTCTTGATTTTACTAGTCTTCAATTTACTTTAGCCCAGGGGATGAATATCACAATGCCAGACAACCTCCTAAGAAAGAGAAACTGGTCTGGTTCTCATCTTCCCCAACCTCTCACACTCAAGGTCCTGACAGACTGAGGAAAGAAGCCAGTGGAAAGAGCATCAGCTGTGGAGATAAAAAAAACTTCAATTCAATCCTGCCTTTGAAATTTACTATCTAATAGCATAGAATCATAAGACACTGTGAAGAGTCCTTGGATATCCATCCTCTCTCTCTCTCTCTCTCTCTCTCTCTCTCTCTCTCTCTCCCCACCCCCCCTTCTCTCCTCTTATCCCTCTCTTCAGCATGAAACCTGGAGTCAGGAAGACCTAGATTCAAATCCTACTTCAGACTATGTGACCATAGACAAATTGCTTAAATTCTGAGCCTTAAGTTTTTTTTTATCTGTAAAGGGTTAATAATATGGCCTACCTTACAAGGTTTTGTGAAGTTCCAACTAGATAACATGTAAAACAATTTGAAAACCATAAAATGCTAAGTAAATGCTGGTTATTTTTATTATAATTACCATTACAAAAGAGGAAACTGAGTTTTAGAGAGGTTAAATGACTTGCTTATGGTCATGAATACTCTAAGTGGAAACATTTGCATTTGAACTCACATCCCCAAACTACAAATACAGTTAGTTTTCTTTCTTTCTATTCTGTCTCTGTAAGACCTTTAGCAAGTTATCTTGTTTTTTGTTCAATGAGAAAGGTCTAGATAATCTCTGAGTTCCCTTTGGTCAATAGGATTTTATGACAGGGGCTGGCCCTAGGCAAAATTATTCAGTATTCCAAGTTTGTCTTCAGATTCCCCACCTTTCATTTTCTCAGTGCTTTTATTCTACTCCCTCTTTTCTCCATCCAATTTCTGTCCCAGAGCTCTCCTCTTATCAAAACCTGCTAGGTGAAAATGATCTGTTTTCATTACTCCTTTGGGTGAATTTAAGTCAATGTGTTATCTCTGCTAGGGGGGGTGTGCATTTAAACCTTATCTTTAATTGCATAAAAGCCTTAGTCCTCCAGTTAGAGGAATTTTATAAATCACAGAATAGGTAGTTACCTTGGAGGAGAAAAAGAATAAAGCAATCGTTCAATATGCTTTAATTCAGCTTTTACAAGGTGCCAGACACTGTGCTATGGAGCACTAAATACATAAAGTATTTTTTTTAAAGTAAAGTCTCTACTTTCAAGGAGCTTACATTCTAATGTGAGAGATAATAATAGATGGCTAGCTGAGACCAGTGTCCCATAGGAACCATTCTATGTCACCACCTGCATTTTGGACTTTCTGAAATGGATATCCTGGAACCTAACATAATCTCAAATTCAAAATATTCAAAGCAGAACTCATCATCTTTCCCCAAAAACTCATCCTAATGCAAGTTTTCTCTTACCACAAAGCCCTTGAGGACACTATCATCCTTCCAGTCACACAGATTTACAATCCTTGCTCTTATTCACTATACATGCATGCATGCCCTTATATGAATACATATGTGTGGGGTGCATTTCCTATTCCTATTGGTATGCATTGGTTGTAAAGAACTTGGAATGACTCCTATGGAACCATTCAGTCTGGGTTAAATAACTATGTTATAAAATGTGCATACTCTTTGACCTAACAATACCACTACTGGGTCTATACCCTGAAGAGCTTATGAAAAAGGGTAAAAACATCACTTGTACAAAAATATTCATAGCAGCCCTGTGTGTGGTGGCAAAGAATTAGAAATTAAGTGAATGTCCTTCAATTAGGGAATGGCTTATGTGGTATAATAAATGTGGTATGGAACACTGTTGTTCTATTAGAAAGCAGGAGGGATGGGAATTCAGGGAAGCCTGGAAAGATTTGCATGAACTGATGCTGAGCGAGATGAGTAGAACCAGGAAAAACATCGTACATCCTAACAGCAACATGGGGGCGATGATCAACCTTGAAGGACTTGCTCATCCCTTCAGTGCAACAATCAGGGACAATTTTGGGCTGTCTGCAATGGAGAATACCATCTGTATCCAGAGAAAGAATTGTGGGGTTTAAACAAAGACCAAAGACTATTACCGTCAAATTAGAAAAAGAAAACATTATATTATTATATAATTTTACTATCTCATACATTATTTTTCTTCCTTAGGGATATGATTTCTCTGTCATCACATTCAACTGAGATCAATGTATAGCATGGAACCAACTTAAAGACTAATAGAAGCCTTCTGTGTGTGGGGGGGAAGCAAGAATGGGGGAAAAATTGAAAAACTCAAAATAAATAAAATCTTAAAAATAGCTATGTTATCTCTCACATTAGAATGTAAGCTTCTGGAGGGCAGAGGTGTGTGTGTGTGTGTATGTGTGTATGTATGTATGTATGGCAGTTAAGTGTTAAAGAGGTAGAGCACTAAGCTTGGATCAGGAAGGCTCATCTTTCTGGGCAAATCACTTAACCCTGTTTGCTTTGGTTCCTCAATGGTTAAATGAGCTAGACAAGAAAATGGCAAATCACTCTTGTATTTTTGTCAAAAAAAACCCCCACAAAATAGGGTCACAGTGTCATGCATCTTTTAATCAGCTAAACAACAAATGTGTACATGCCTGTATTGATTGCTTGCCTGATAATGGTCCTTTATTCTTGAACAAAATATATGCAACATGTTGTTTGTCCTTCCTTCTCAAAGAGAATCATGACATCAGGGAGGTGATGTTATGACAAGGAAGTGAATTGAATTTGAGTGAGGGACTGCTGTGCTAAGTCACCAGCCTCACTTTCTCCTCCAGGGCCACTTGAGTCTAGTGACCAGATATGAATCAGGACTATTGTAGATGACCCTGAACTTGCCCAAGGTCCCAAAATTATTAAATTTTTTACACAATTGTAAAAGTTGTTTACATAACTGTAAAAAAAAGGTTAATAAAAATGAGATAATACTGGTAAAAAAGCTTAGCATAATATCTGGGACTCAGTTGACACTCATTCCATTCATCTTTCCTTCCTTTCTACTCAATAAACTCCAGTGACTCCCTATTACCTCTAGTACCATAAATAAATTCATTTGTTTGGTATTTAAAGATCTTTATAACCTGACTCCTTCCTGTCTTCCCAGTCTTCTTTTTTTTTTTTTTTTTTTTTTTTTTTGGTTTTTGCAAGGCAAATGGGGTTAATCTTCCCAGTCTTCTTAAGCATCTTCCCTTCATTACCTCTATGGTCACTCCACTTTTTCTTCCTCACAGATGATGCTCCATCTTTCTTTTTCTGTACCTTTCTATTGACTCTCTCCAATCCCTGAATTTACTTTTCTTGCTCATTTTTACCTCCCTAGCTTCCTTCAAGACTAGGCTCAAAACCCACCTCCTGCAGTAGGCCTGATCCGACTCCCCACCCCCAACAGGTATTACCTAGCCTACTTAGATCACCTTCCAACTCCCTTGCATGCAAATTATTTATACTTGCAGTCTATGTTGTTACTCTTCCCTCTTTAAAATGTAAGCTCTTTGAAGGCAGGGGCTATTGTTGCTTTTCTTCTTTATATGCCTAGCATTTAAAATAGTTTCTGGCTCAGAGAAAAGTGCTTAATAAATCTTTTTTGATAGATTAGTTGTATAGTTCCAAATGACAAGTGAGCACATTTATATTTGATCCTACAGATAACGGGGAGCTACCAGAGTTTACTGAGTAGTAATAGTAGTTGTGGAATGTTAGAGAATGTTTCCCTGAAATCCCTAAAATCTAATATGTTTACACAATCTATACCTGATGGAGGCTTAAGGAGGAAATCAGAAATTTCCCTATAAAGGGATTGAGGAGATTAGGACAGCAAATGGTTAATTATGGGAATTAAGTGAACTACAGTGACTCTATCTTGTGACTCAATTTTGAAGTTAGTTTAGTTTCTATTCAATTATGGGTCTAGTCCAAATTTTGTCTAGTGAGAAAGCTTATTCAATTAGGGAACTGGGAGAGAACCTCATTGTATTGTTTGAATCTAGACCTTAATGACTGTGAAACTAGACTATCTACCTCTTTAGGGATCTTTAACTAAGAATTTAGGTGATGTTGACCAAAACTCAGATCCAAAGATTGAAAGACAGTTTTCTCTCCAACAACTGATTTGTTTTATCTGAAAACTGGCCCTATCCTGATTAATCAGTTATTATTTTAGTGTTTCTTTGATTGTTGTCAGACACCTGAGGTGAGTGGAATACCTTTTTTTTCCCCAAATTCAGGGTATTGTATTTGTCTACTCACCCTCTCCCAACTTGGAAAGTCATTGATCTTTGCTTCAATTAGAAATCAGATTATCTAATGTTATCTTGTTTTCTTTTCATTAACTGGCCTTATTTGATTAATTGTTATTAATGAATAAGTCTGTCTCCCTCTGTATTTGGGATCCAGGCCTAAGCTGAGAATGTCTGGTCTGATTTTATTTGACAATTGTCATGTTTTGTAATAAATTGATATGCTCAAAAGAGTAAATTTTTGTTTTTTCAGTCATTTCATCTTTCCTTTCACACCTAATAAGGGAAATAGAACTGAGGTGTGAAATAAATCAAATAAGTTAAAAAAATTAAATTTGAAGCAAATACAGAGGAACCTTGCTATAAAACCCATTGTTAAAGAACAGAAATGGGTATAATATGGATTGAGAGTCCATTCTTTCCAAGAGTGTTTAATAACTTAAGAATGTTGAAGCACTAGGAAAGCTGAGGTATGGAGGAATGGAAAGAGAAAAGGACTTGAGTCAAAAGTCTTAGAAGACTGAGTTTATATCCTGGCTCAATCATTTACTCTTTTGTATCAAATTAACCATCTTAGCCGTCTGTTTCTTTTTCTATAAAATATTGCTTATATTTAGTCATTTTAAGCATGTTTGATTCTTTGTGATCCTTTTGAGGTTTTCTTAGCAAAGATACTGGAGTGGTTTGCCATGTCTTTCTCCATCTCATTTTACAGGTGAGGAAACAGACCAACATTGGTAAATGACTTACCCAGAGTCACATAGATAATAACTATCTGAGACATTTGAACTCATGTCTTCTTGACTCCAGACCTACACCATCTCACTGCTTAACTACTGTGAGGCACTGTACCACTTCTGAAATCACTAATTACCACTTCCCTACTACTAACTATATTCTCTTTCTTGCTTTCTCTCCAACAACTCCAAACTTACTAAATTAGATTACTAAATCAATTCTTACTAACCCCTTATCTCATCATTCCCTCTTTTAATCTATTCTGCATACAGAATAGATAATTAAATACCCTAATATGCTAATTTCTTCCTATTATTTCCTGCTACAAACTTTCCTGGCTCCCTACTACCTGCTCCATTACTTCTGAGTCTAGACAATTCTACTTGACTCCACCCAAAAATTTCAGTGCATTTCCCAGTATGTATTGTGAGGTCAACCTCCTTTTTTTTTAAATGATGTTCCTTTTGATCTCTCCTTTTGCTCATAGAATATTTCCCTCACTCTACCTGCCAAATCCTATTCATCCTTTCTCAGCAGTTCAGGTTTTCCCTTATCCCTCTCTAATCAACCCAGTGCATTAAGAGCTCTCTCTTTTCAACTCCAGATAACCTTTATTATTGTTCTCATTTATTTGGCCCTTAATTATATATTGCTTTGGCTTGTTACTTTGTATTCATTCATCTGACCAAAAAAGTCACCTGGAATATACAAGGTGTTTTGTTCCTAATCAGGACAGCTGAAAATGTTCTCTCTCTTTCTCCAAAAATATTATTAACATATACTCCTTTGCTCCCATAGCTTCCTTTCTTGTAGTTCACTATCTGTTAAAAGGTTTTATCTGTTTTTTTTATAGAATATTATCTCCTTAATGACAAGGTGTGATTTTTTTTAAAAAATTAAATTTTTTTTTATATCAGCCCTGTTTGTGGTGGCAAAAAATCGTAAATTAAGTGAATGCCCTTCAATTGGGGAATGGCTTAACAAACTGTAGTATATGTATGTCATGGAACACTATTATTCTATTAGAAACCAGGAGGGATGGGAATTCAGGGAAGCCTGGAAGGATTTGCATGAACTGATGCTGAGTGAGATAAGCAGAACCGGAAAAACACTGTACACCCCAACAGCAACATGGGGGTGATGATCAACCTTGATGGACTTGCTCATTCTATCAGTGCAACAACCAGGGATAATTGGGGCTGTCTGCAATGGAGAATACCATCTGTATCCAGAGAAAGAACAGTGGAGTTTGAACAAAGACTAAGACCTATAAAATTATATTTTTTGTATCTAGCACAACACCATAAAGCAGCCAGGTGACACAGAGGATCCCTCAGAATCCTTTGTAACCTTTTGTAATAAGGCTAAGGATAGCTCCTTAAAGAGGTATTGTAAAGTTGTAAAGAGATAACACATGTAAAGTGCTTTGTAAACTTTTAAATTTTAGCTATTATCATTTTTCTCATCAGAAGATAAATGTTGAAATGATGAATGTATAAAAAACATTTATATGCTACTTTTGCATTTTTCTTTTATTGCTGCTTTTCTGTGTCATCTGGAAAGAGTGATCCTAGTGATGCCCATCAGTTGGGGAATGGCTAAACAAACTAAGGTATGATTGTAATGGACTATTACTGTGCTATAAGAAATGAAAAGTGGGTTCAGAAAAACTTGGAAAGATATACATTAGGGGGCAGCTAGGTGGTGCAGTGCATAGAGCACCCACCCTGGAGTCAGGAGGACCTGAGTTCAAATACGATCTGAGACATTTAATAATTGCCTAGCTGTATGACCTTGGGCAAGTCACTTAACTCTTGCTTTAAATAAATAAAATTTTTAAAAAGGACATACATGAAATGATGACTAATGAACTGAGCAGAACTAGGAGAATGTTGTACACAGTAATAATAGTATTGTTTCTGTTATTTGTTCTTTGATTTCAAAGAAGACCATGACATCAGGGAGGTGATGCCATGACAAGCACATGAATAGAATTTGAGAGATGGGGATGCTGTGCTAAGTCACCAGCCTCACTTTCTGGAACCAGCTGGATGTAGTGACCAGATATGAATCAAGTCGACTGAGATGACCCTGAATGTGAGGTAATCAGGATAAGTGACTTACTCAAGGTCACATAGCTAGTAATTGTCAAATGTCTGAGGCTGAATTTGAATTCAGGTCCTCCTACTCCAGGGCTGGTATTCTATCCATTAAACCATCTCACTGCCCTAACAATGTTGTTCGATGAAAAACTGTGAATGACTTAGCTATTCTCAGCAATACAAGGATCCAAGACAGTCACAGAGGATTAATGATGAAGGAAGAAATTACTGATTATTGATAGAATATAAACTGAAGCATGCCATTTTTCATTTTCTTTTATTTGAGTCTTCTTGTACAAAATGATTAATATGGAAATGTTTTACATAATTATACATGTATAACTTATATCTGATTGCTTACTATCACAGGGAGGGGGGTAGGTTAGTAAGGCAGGGAGGGATAGAATTTGTAACTCAAAACTTTAAATAAAAATGGTAAAAGAAATTTTTTTTAAAAACTAAAACACAAATTCATGCTGTTTAAAATTCCATACAGATACTGAGGGGGTAAAAGAGTGATCCCTGCTCTGTGCTCATCCTGGGGGGACCTGATCACAAAGAAGAAAATTAGACTTTTCCCTCTCATATTCTCTGGCTCATTTTGCCTCTTAGGGAAAACCTCTTAAACAAAGAGCTGACATCTAGATTCATGTCTAGGATTTTCCTAGAAGGGTTTAAAAGGGTCCATTCTAGAAAAGTTACTTTTTATTTGTGCTCAATGTACAAAATAGTAGCTATAACTTAAAGAACAACTATTTCCTCCAACACAAAAGAAATGTTTAAATCACAAAAGTTTCTTAAGCATACATTGCTAAATACTTAAAACATGAAATAGTAACCCATCTCACCTAATATAATCTTTACCTTCTGGAATATAGGAAAGATTTCCAGCATGCTTCTGAGGCTCTTAAATAAATATTTCACATTTGTCTTGAATTTGTACTGTCTGAGAAGCTACTCAATCTATCTCCTGGACAGACAGATATCTCATGTTCCTCTTGCTAGTGGTGATCATTTTCTCTCTAGAGAAGGGTGTAGTGGTAAGGAACATTTTCCACTAGACACTAGGCCTGGGACCTCCAGTGATCCTGAACTTCTTAAATTTATGAGTTGCCTATCGATGGTGAAAGTGTCCATCTCTCAGGATCATCATTCATTATTCTGTAAAGAGGGAAAGATGCACAAAGCAGAAGTCCTCAGGGACTTGAGATCTAGTTTTTAGGCATGTTCATCTAGGCAAGAGCCTTTTCTTATTTCTATGTGTGGGTTCCTGCTATGCCTGATACTGGAGATCAGAAAGAAAAGAGATCCCTTTCCCTCATTCCTGCTTAAAAGTCTGAGAGACAATTTTAGTCTCAAGTCACAAATTTGAAAGGGAAACGTAGATGCAGTTGTTTCTCATTTTAAAGCCTATTGACTAGGTAATTCTTTTCTCAGTCACCAGCTGTTTTCAACACAACACAGTTCCAAGTGATGGGAACTGTATGTATAAATGAATTTATAATGGTCCTTTTTTGTGGTAGCAAAGAATTGGAAACTGAGTGCCCATTAATTGGGAATGGCTGAACAAATTATGGTATATGGATATAATGGAATATTCATGCTATAAGAAATGATGAAAGAAATAGACTCATTAAGACTGGTGAAGACTTGCATGAACTGATAGAGTGAAGTGAGGAGAGGTAGAATAAGTTATGGAACTTTAAGAGACTTAAGACTCTCATCAATGCAATTTTGAACCACACTTTCACAAAATTCACAATGAAATTTTCTACCCATCTCTTAGCAGAGTGGTGATAGACTCAGCACAGACTGTGACATATATTTTTGAGATATGGCAAATGCAGGAGTTGCATTTCTTGATTATACAAATTTGTCACAACAGGTTTTTTTTCAATTTGGGGGTGAGAGGAAGAGGGAAAGAAGATTTTTTTATTTGCATCTAAGTATTAAAGGGAAAGTTCTGGTGCACAAGGTGATCATACAAAACTCTGGAGACTTAGAGGCTGAATAAATTCCAAAGTCCTTGAGCTTTCAAACAATACCTCAAATTTATATATGGATATATCCCAATGGATTGAAGTACCTGGGAAGAGGTTTTGTAGGATTTAAAATTGACCTTCAATTTAATTGAACAAGTATTTAGTAAGGATGTACTATGTGCAAGTGATGAGCTAGGTGCTGAACATACAAAAACAGGCAGGGACAATTGAATGCAACAAAAGTTCTTTACTGATGGTATGAAGATTGGCCATGTATCAACTACACATACATAAGTAGCCAACAAAGTATTGGAATAAACTTGGACTGTGGCCATCTTAGTAATTAAACAGTTAAGTAGTTAAGTTCCCTTTGAATATATTCTTATATTCATCCATCTGTATAGCATATTGTCAGCATAAGTATCTCTGAATTCATCAAATAGCTGGAGAGAACACTGATGGAAGGGATGGAATTGGGGGAGGCTTTATAGAGCAGGTGGTAATTGAGTTGAGTCTAAAAGAGACATAAAGATTCTGAGAGTTGGAGATGAGCAAGAATTGCATTTCAGGTACATAGAATATTTCTGTAAATCCACAAAGGTGAATGATGCTATATCAGGTTCACATTTGGTTAGTAGTAGTCTACTTTAGTTGTGAATAGGGTTCAAAAAGGAGAGTAGTATAAAATGTCTAGAAAACTAGGTGGAAATCAGAATGGGGAGGTTTTATTTTCTAGACTAAGTTTTGATTAAGGAATTTGTATTTGATCTTAACTTTAATGGGAAATCATCATGGATATTTGAGTAGGTGAATGACACAGTCAAACCTAGGCCTTAGAAAATTTATTTAAAGTAAAATAATGAATAAAGAGAGTTGAAGCAGGAAGAACATTTATAAGGATATTACATTAACCCCAGATGAGAATGAAAATATGAGGATGGTAAATAAGGCAGCTATGTTGTACATTGGTGAGTCAGTAAGACATGAGTTCAAATTCTGTTGGTTCCAGAATATCACTTAACCTTGGTCTGCCTAATTCTCTTACTTGTAAAAGGGGGCTATTAATAACACCTACCTTGTAGGGATGTTGTGAGGATAAAATGTGATATTTTTAAAGTTCCATATAAGTATTAGCTCTATTATTATTATTGTTATTTTCATTAACAGTGAAAAGGGGCAGATATGAAACATGTAGAGGTAGCAGCAATAGGATGATAATGAGTTAGCCATGGGGAGTGAAAGGAAAAAGTTTTTGAGAAAGGAAGATAACACTTTCAATTTGAACCTGGGTTACTGAAAGTATAAAAATAGGAAAGCTGGGAGATAGAATATAGAAAGAAGATAATGAATTTTACTTTAGATATGTTGAGTATAAATTATCTATGGGACATCCAGGTGGAGCTATCTTGGCACTTGGTGGCATATGACTAGTGTACTAGAGAGAAAGAGTAGTCTAGTTATATAAATTTGGTAGGATAATGCCAATTTAAATCAATAAACACTTATTAAGCATCTTCTATCTATCAGGTGCTCCATTCTAAGCACTTGGGATACAAAAAGAGGTCCAAGACAGTTCCTGCCCTCAAGGAATTTACAATCTAATGGCACAAAGAGAAGTTACATGAATTTGCGGAAGCTGATGAGATTTCCAATAGTGTATACAATAGAGTACCCAAGGACATTATGTTCTCTGGGAAATGTTTAAGTCAAGAAGGCAAATGATAGATTTTAACAGAGAATTCAGGACATTTTCTTGCTAGTTACAGGAAAGGCTGTGGGAGACTAGCATTTTCAGATGACTTCATAGTTTACTCAGAGCTCTCCAGAATTATTTCATTTTGTCTGTATAAAAATCTTGTGATATAGGAAAGGATCCTTGTTACTACAAAAGCAATCAGTTGGAGAACTGAATGGGGCAAAATAGAGGAGCTTGATGGCCTGATATGATTGCAACATATTACTAGCTGCTTCTGGACAGCTTGAAGGTACAATGGAGAAAACACAGGTCTAGAAATTTTTTCTTTATTATTCCGTCTTTTCCAACTCTTCATGATCCCCATTTGGGGTTTTCTTGACAAAGATATTGCAATGTTTGCCATTTCCTTCTCCAGCTCATTTTACAGATAAGGAAACTGAGGCAAACAGGGCTAAGTGACTTACACATTTGGTAAGTGTCTGAGGCCATATTTGAACTCAGGAAGATTAATCTTTCTGACTCCAAACCTTGCACTATTCTCTTTGCCATCTAGCTTCCCTGATTAAAGTAATTACCTATGATTAATAAGTGATAGAGGTGGACAGCCCAGATCTATGGACTCCAAGTCTTGTACTCATTGCACTCCACCACCTTGCTTCTTCTCAGAGATTCTGTCCATTTAACTAGATATAGTTTTAAAGTAATTAGAATTGGGCATCTGCTTCTTAGCTACTCTAGGTCTGGAGCCTAGAGAACAACAAAGGGATTTGATGTTGTCAAATCTGTGAGATAAATTCATTAACTGGAGCCTTAACAACTCCTTCCTGATCATTCTCATGAAAGAACAAAACAAAACAAAATTATAATAACAATAAAAATAGCAATCACAACTCTTCAAAATACCCCAAACACATTCCATTTATATGTATACTAAATTTGGAGATATTTCTTTGTTGAGGGATTTTATCTGCACAGAAAAAAGTACAAAAGAGAGTTTGGAGTAAGAACAAGTTTAAGGAGTTAGCTGCTTCCCTTTTTTGCTCTCTCAGATGGACATCCTAAATGATCCATTGGTATTCTAGCAATATTAAAAGAGAAAGAGGAATACTTCCAGGACTTGGGTTCAATCCTCTTTGGAAGATTTATGGGAGAGAGACAATCTCCCAAGATGAAAAGAGGTAAAGGGGATTTGATAAGTCTCGGGTGATGTAGTAACTGCCAAATGGTGAAATTACTGATCTTTCAAAGTATCAAAGCAATGTATAAAATCTCCACATCTCAGGGGAGCTGAATTTATCCTTTGTAATTAACAAAAGGTAAGGGCTCCCTTGTGAGAAGTTTGATTTGGCCCAGAAGTTCCTGCTATGACATTGCACCAAGTTATACTAGGGCATTACTGCAGTCATAGGAGCGACTGGAGCCAAGTGTGACTAGTCTGGAAAGGCTCTGAGGGCAGGGAAAATGAGGGAAGAAGGAAGAGGTGATGTGGTAGAGCAGGATGAGTGAAGTTCAGATATCTAGGCTCTTGTCCCGCCACTTCTACTTAGTAGGCATCTTAAGTGCAACAAGGTGGCGCAGCGGATAGATTGCCAGGTCTGCAGTGAGAAAGTTCAAATTTTCCTGAGTTCAAATCTGGCCTCAGACATTTACTTGCTGTGACCCTAGGCAACTAGCTTAACCTCATTTGCCTCAATTTTCTCATTTTTAAAATGAGATAGAAAAGTAAATGGCAAACTGCTCCAGTATCTCTGCCAAGAAAACTCCAAATGGGGTCATGAAGAGTTGGACACAACTGAGCAACAACAAAAATTACTTTAATTTTCCTGAACCCCTTCAGTTCTTCATTTTTCTTCCTCGAACATTCCAGTGAATCTATAATACACATAGATAGAAGTGTTCCCATCAAACAGATGTAGATACTTCCCTTGAAGAGATGCTTTACCTTGAAGAGAAGTTAGAAGTTAGAAGAAAAGGAAGGTCTGTGTTGACTTCCATTCTCTCTTCCATACAACTGCTAAACTGATTTTGATATAACATAGACCATACTAAAAACTCTTCCAATGCTTTCCGATTATCTTTAGGATAAAGTACATAAAACACAAAATTCTCAGCCTGGTATTTAAAGGCTTCCATTTATCTTTCTAGTTTTAATTTTACTTCTTTTTATACCCTTTTCAGGCAAATTAATCTGCTTGAAACACAAACCATCTTCAAGAACTCCTTCCTTCCTTTTCCTTGCCTTGTAGAATCCCTAGCTTCCTTTATAGTACAGGTCAGGTACCCAGAAACTCAGGTGCTCTGCTATCTAAGGTCTTCGCTAATTCTCCTAGTTGTTAGTTCTTTTGCCTTCTCATATTTATTTACTTGTGTATCTCTTTCTTCTTCCCCATTCCTTTTAGAACACGGGTGTTCAACCCATGGCCCTCAGGCCAATTGCAACCCTCAGAGCTCATACTTTATTACATATTACATTTTATTATAATCTTCATTGGTAATATGAACTACATTGTAGTCATAAATAGACATTAAATTCTATATGCAGCCTTTGACAAGTTTTTGTTGGGCAATGCTGAGGTTGGACACCTATTCTTTAGAATGTAAGCTCCATGAAGGATGAGGCTTTCATTTTTAACTTTACATATTACTATCTCAATACTTAACAAAGTGTATTATCTGGTAAAAGGCATTTATCAGGCTCTTATGGTGTGTTAGTCACTCTGATAAGTGCTGAGTTTGAAAATATAAGTAAAGTGAAAGACATCCCCTTTCTTCAAGTAATTTACATTCAAATGGGGAAAGATAACATAAAAAACATAGGTAACTGAAAAGCAGCCAGTATGGGAGAGAAGAGGGGATGGTCTGGAGGGACAAAAGTAGAGTTAGGAGAGAAATGAAGGATAGACAAACTCCCCAAAATGGAGGTCCCAGGAAAAAAAAACTCACCCATGGGAGAAAGGGGCATAGTAAATATCTAATAAATATTTGTTAAATGTTAAATATTATATTGATTGTACCTTATTTTACCCAATTCATTTGTAATGTCTGAGAGAATAGGAGCTGCATTTTGTCCCTCATATACAGAGAAGAAGCTGAGAGATTATCTAGTCTAAAGCTTTCATTATACAAATAAAAAAAACAAACAAACTAAAGGCCATAGAGGATAGGCCTTTATAAATGATGAATCAATTAATGACTGACTTGTTCAAGGTCATGCAGCTAGTTACTAGCAAAGTTGTGACTAGAATTCTGTTCTCCCAAATTCTAGTCATGTTATGCCCATACTATTTTCTATTTTGCTTCTTCAGGAACAGTCAGTTACTCATAGTAGTTCTCTAATAAGGATTTACTCATCGACTGATTGATTGATTACTATAGCTTGGTAGAAGAGTTGCTCAAAGATAATAGGAAGCAAGTGAAATGAGGCTGACTCCTTTGTGTGGATCTGAACTTTCCATTTTGTTTTTTCAAATTGAAAGGTTAACCAAGGAATTACAAATTCTACTATTGTAAGACCTGAAGGCTGGATGTTCAGAGCTAGGCCTACCACAGTATCACTGTCCCAGCCCCAAAAGGCAACTTTTTTAAAAAGTATGGAAAGTAGGGGTCCAGGTCACCAATAGAAATGAACTTTGAAAAAAAATTGATTGTATTTTTCACATTGATTGAAGCTCAAGGGTGAACCCCATGGTCCTTTGAGTGAAAGACTTTAAAATCACCTTAAAAAGGAGGCCCCCAAGTGAAATAGCCTCTCATCTGAAGAAACAGTCCTTGGCAGCCATAACATTGGTGTATTTGAAACCCTCTCCCACAGGCTTTCTGAAAGGTTAAAAAAAATCTTGGCTGTTGTTGCGTGTGTCACTAACCATCAGTGCCCCTGAGAAAAAGCAGCTTTAGATTGCAATCAGAGCAAGTGAGTTTTATTTTTTTTCTGAAGGCCAAAAGCAAGTGAAAAAGGACTTTAAAGCCCTTTTTTTTTTAAAGTTAAGCAACAGAAAAGAAATGTTTGTCTGGGGTTGTTGAGGATTTCTGTTTTTGGAAGAAAGCATTTTTTTTGTTGTACAATGGAATCTGCTTAGAGTGAAGTTAGGTTTTGATGAACAAAAGTCCATTTATAAGTAAGCCCCTAAATTCTTTCATTGCTAAAGGTTTCAAGCTGCTGTTGTAGTTATAGCAACTCTCTGCTTCGGGTAAACTTAAAGGATGATGGTTCGAATAGTCTCATTCTATTTAAAGTTTTATTTTTCTATTCTATTTTAAATGCCAGATGAGTTTTTTCCTTCTTTTTTGGAGTGACTATCTAAATCAGAAATTTCTAACCTAGGGTCTCTGAACTTTAAAGGAAAATTTGAAAAAAATTTCAATATAGATGATTTCTTTTGTAATGCTATATATTTTATTTTATACTTTTAAAAATATTCTGAGAAGAGCTCCATAGGCTTCATTAATTTGCTAAAGCAGAACCATGACACAAAAAAAAGATTAAGAACCTTTATTCTATAGGGACAAAGAAGGAAGTTAAAACTTATGATCAGTCAATCAACAAGCAATTAATAAGTGTTTCTCCTATGTGCAGATTTTATGCTAAGAGCTAAGGATGCCACGAAAAAGGAAGGTAATCCCTGTCCTCAAGGTGTTCACATTCTAACCAGGAAAGATATCATAAACATAATTAGTCACATACTAGATACTTCTAAAGTAGCTAAAAGGTAACCTTAGAAAAGAAGGTAGCAGCTGGGACAAGCATGGAAGGTACCCTGCAGAATATATCATTTGAGCTGAGTCTGGAGGGAAGCCAGAGAATTTAAGAGGCAGAAGTGAGGAGGGAAAATAGCTCAGCTATGGTGGATAATCAGTGCATAGTCATAGAGGTGGAATTGTATAAGGAACAGCAAACAGTCTAGTATGGCTAAACTGCCAAAGACAAATAGAACAACCTTTTAAAAGTCTTTGAATTTCACAATCACTGAATCCCAGGGTTAAAAGAGATCTCAGAATCCAGCTCACACTTAAACCTGAATCTTTCCCCATACCCCCAACCCTGAATATTTGACAAGGACTTATCTAGCCATGTTCAAAGATCTGTGTGTATGGGGGGATTGGGGGGTTGAGGGGTGCCACTATCTTCCACAACAGCCCATTAAACTTTTAGATGGCTCTAGTGGGTAAGCTAGGTGGAACAGCATAGAGCACTGGGTTTGAAATCTGGAAGACTCACGTTCATGAGTTCAATTCTGGCTTCAGAAACGTACTAGCTGTGTGACCTACCATAGCCAAGACACATACCATTGTTTGCCTCGGTTTCTTTATCTTTAAAATGAACTGAAGAAGTAAATGGAGAGAGGGAGTCTCCTCCAGTACCTTTGCCTATAAAACCTCAGATGGGGCCACAAAGAATGAGACACAACTGAAACAACTTAATAATAATAAAACTACAAGGAAGGAGAGCTTTTTTGGGGGGGGGGGTTAATAAGCTTCAGTCTGACTCCCTGAAACTTTTACTCTTTGCTTGTAGTACTACCTGATGAAATCAACCAACAAACCTGCTTTAAATGAATTCCAGGCACTAGGCACTGTATTCCTGGCATTACAAACATAAAAGTGGGATAGTTTCTATGTTTAAAGAACTTCCCTTAAATGTTTATCCCTATATCTTTTGTTTTTAGATCACTCCTATTTCTAAATAGATCTCCCAAAAGCAGTTTACATTCAAATCATATTCTGGCAACCTTTCATTCTTTCTTTTTTTTTTTTTTTTACCTTTCTTTCAATCTTTATTTGACCACCATAGCCACCATTATTTCTAGCATTGGAATATCTGGGTTCAAAGGACACTTTTGTCATTTTTCCAACACAACTCCAAATTTCTTTCTATGATGGTTGTGATGCAGAGAAATATGAATGTAGCACAAACAACATCTGTAATCTTATAATGCTGTTAAAATCTGGGAATCTTGATAAGGGTGTGTGCTCTTGAGATGATGCAAATTGACTCCTATTTTTTCATTGTTTAATGTAAAATTTGGATCCTGTCTTCTCATTCCCAACCCCCAGCCTTCAAATTTCCACCTGATTTAGGTCCCTTAAGAAGAGAGGGATTTCCGCTTTTGCCCTCATTGCCCAGATAAGGGACAAGACTATAAAACCTAACTGGACCTCCGCTGGGGCAAGCTCTCTCTCTCTCTTTCTCTGTCCCAGTCATCTCTCTGATTGTCTTTCCTTTTCTCCCTCTGTCTCAGACTCTGAATGCCAAGCAACTGTGCTTAACCTTTTGTTATTCACCCCGTTACAAAGTACTTGCTGACCCTTTGGAGGAAAAGGTTTTAACTAATTCACTTTGATATATTTTGTAATAAAATCCTGAGCAGTTTTAACATCCTGGAGAGCTCAAATTCTTTCACCTTTTCAATGGCCTTAAAATCTTCTTCTAGTGGCAATAGTTGGACCAATGGACAGTTCCACCAACAATGTATTAATATTCCCGATCTTCCACAGCCCCTCCAACCATTATCTATCTTTTGTCATTTTTGCCAATTTGCTGGGTGGATGGAAAATCTTTCACAGACTGATTAAAATGAGAATCATATTCCCATATATCTGGTTGATGATAATATTTTTCCCTCTTCTAAACTCACTATAGCTAAGAATCAATATATATATATATATATACATATATATATATATATGTATATATATATGAAGATTAGTAAAATGAGGGAAGATGGGAAAAAAGGACCCAGAATGAAATATACTTTCCTTTTCCAAAGAAAGGGATATTATTAAAAAAAACAGAGAAGAAAGGAATATTATACTATAAGTGTAGAATACGGCATATGCTGTAACATGAATTGGGTCCAGTTGTTCAAGTCCTGGATTTAGAGAAAGGAAGATTTGAACTCAAGGCCTGGCACAGGCAAATATAATAGCCATATGTCCTTGGGCAAGTCACTTAACTTCCCTCAGTTTTTGTTTGTAAAATTGTAAAATGGGAATAATAATAATAATAATAGCAGGACTATTGTAAGAATAAGATAATGAATATGAAATATTTTGCTTAAAATATATAAATGATAGTAACTATTATTTAATTTAGCAAAAATGTTGGTTGTTGTGTTGATGAAATTTATTTAGTGTTTATTATGATGGAATGTTCTATTGGGAGTGGAGAAATTATCATTGCAAAGTTGTAGCAATATCATTTCATTTTGGAAAAAAGTTTTATTTTATAAATGTAAAAACCTTGAGTTTGAGGACTTTGTATTTTGTAGATGGGAAGAAATTTGACAATCCCAAATAATTAGGCAAAAGAACCAAAGCACTTGCATTTGATGCATTCTGTTTTTAAAAAGGGGCCTTGTTTTTTCAGCTTCATCTGCAATTCTATGTGAAGATTGATAAATCAGTTCCTACCTATTTTATTAATAAAACCTAATTTGGATATCTTGAGTTGATGGTTTTGTGATTTAGATGGGCAAACTGTCTTTGTAACAGATAAGTTATTTATAAAAATTAAAAAAAGTTATATTCTTTAAAAAAAATTTATTTTAAAAGAAGGAACAAGGCCTAAAATAACCCTATCTAAAACAGCCCAAATGGAAAAGAGTATGGATATTTTGCCCTTAAGTTGTTGTGATCCCAGAATCTTCTATTTGTGAAACCCAATATAAATAAACCAACAAAGAGAAGAATTTGTGTGGATGAGTGCCTGGGCATAAGTCACTTCATTCCCCCAAGACTGTATTATTTTTGCTTTCAGGCTTTCAGTTCACATAGGGAAGAACCTGTGAAAGAGAGAGAAAGATATCAAGAGAACTCTTTTAGTTCTTAGTGACTGAGAAATCTTGACTTAACCCAAATAATGCCTAACAGTAATAAGGCACCCCCCAAAAGACATAAATAAATTCTCTTATTTCCAGGTCTAATGGGACATTGCTGATTACAACTTCCCACACCCAAATAGTGATAAAAAAGTTAGTCATTTAATAGAGTAATAACCAAATGCTTCATAATTTGTCCTGTTACTGGTCCCAAGAGCTGAAGGAATGTTGCATGGAAGACTTGTTCTGAATGACTAAATTTGGGACAAAGAGGATCAATGGGAGGAAGTTATAGGAAGGGAGATTTTATTTCAATATAAGGACAATTTCCTAATAATCAATGCAGTCCAAAAATAAAAAAAATGGTCTATCTTATGAAATTCTCCAACTTTGGGGAGGAGTTCAGAGATTACTTGTTGGACATTTGATAGAAAAGATTCATCCATAAGGAAGGGCATAGTCAAAATAACTTCCTATAACTTCCAAAAGTTCCTTTTGGTTCTGAGATAATCATTTATTCTTTGATTTCTATATTATTCAAATTATTAATTAATCCTAGAAGCATAAATCATAGATTCTACTGTATGGGTACTTTGATGGTAGACAATAAAGAAATACATAGTACCACTGTGCCTATTCTATGTATTTCTTCATTTATAAAATGAAGACCTTGGATTAAGTGCTCTTTCAGGCCCCTTCCATCCTATGTACTTTAAACTTGAAAGAACTATCAGTTGGTGAGGCAAATATATTGATGATGATGATGATGATGATGATGATAATGAAGAATCATGTTTATATAACACATTAAGGTTTGCAAAATGCTTTTTATACATTGTCTAATCTGATTCTCTCAACAACCGTCTGAGGTGGGTCTTATCATTTTTCCTATTTTACAGATGAGGAAAATGGATCCCAAGTTAAATGACTTAATCAATGTCATACATCTAGAAGGTAGATGAAGTGGGATTCTACAATCAATACCATCAGCACACAGCGAGAAAAGAAGTGATGTAGAAACACTAACAAATGTAAATAAATATGTTAACAATTTAAATAATAATTATTTTTATAAAGATTTTCTTTATTATGAGTTTTACAATTTTCCCCTGATCTTGCTTCCCTCACCCCCCCACCACAGAAGTCAATTTATCAATCTTTACATTTAAACAATAATTATTGAATAATTGAAGAGAGATCAGAGTGAGATGGGACTTGGTCAGGGCTTTTTAGAGAATAGTTATTTAGAGTTGGAACTTAAGGTGATGGCTATAGATTGGAGAAGAAGAAGAGGGAATGGGACATTATAGGGATGTATTTCTTTTTGCATGTATACATGCATATGTGTGTGCAAATTTCATATGTGCTAGTGATGTGTATGTGTGACATTCTTTTTCAATTCTTCCAAAGGTTCATGTTTTTATCAATGTGTGTAGTTCTCCACAGATGGACATGGATTACAACTTCTCAACCCTTCCTCCATTAGGACATTTTTATGAGTGACCAGAATTAACTCTTCCCACCACCGTCACTACACAAAAGCAAAAATAAAAACAAAAGCAAAAAACCACTAAACAAACAAACAACCCATAACTATTGTAAAAAAAATAATTTAACTGATGAGTTTCTTCATAATGATTACTCCAACAGACAATTTGTGGCTAGTTTCCTACTTGAATCCTTTCCAGCTTGGTTAGAACCTGGCAGTACTTGGGCCCTTCTGGCATGACCTTTAGGAATCTAGCATCCTCACCACACCCTAATGAAGAATCAGAGGAAGACTTAAATATTAGGGGAGGTGAGAAGGGAACAATATGGATGAAAGTTCAATGATTAATATTCAGCTTTCCTATCTACTCTATGTCTTCTCTATTGTTAAACAAAGAAAACAATAATTCTGTTTGTAGATATACTACTCAGCCTATTCTTAGCACTACTAAGGAAGGCAGGCTAGGTAGGGGTGGAGAGGTGAAGAGATGTGGAAAGAATAGGAGAGTGAGTCTACTGGGTAGCAGGATGACATTATGAGGTCTTAGTATCTGAATACAAGGATTCAAAAAAAGAGAGAAAAAGAATACTGAAAGAAGGATGAATAGATAAAAGAAAACAAGGGAGTGGCTCGGTGGTGCAATGGATAGAGCACCGGCCTTGGAGTCAGGAGTACCTGGGTTCAAATCCGCCTTCAGACACTTAATAATTACCTAGCTGTGTGGCCTTGGGCAAGCCACTTAACCCCATTGCCTTGCAAAATCTAAAAAAAAAAAAACCCAAAACAAAAAAAAAACATCTTTCATAATTTTACCAGTTTTACTGAACCTGCAGTTCAGATTTCCTTTCTTGTCTTTGTAATAAAAAGGTGATAGTGTACAGTTTTGCCATCACTGGGGACAGCATAATTCGTTTTTATCTATAAAGAAGAAAAAGGGTCCTATTGAAGGCAAGTAGAACATTCCTATGGAGGGAGGCAGCAATTGAACCCATTCTAGGGCTTGGTTTTCACTCAGACACTGTGACTCAACATCAGTCACTTTAGCCAGACTCAGAAACAAATGAGTCTCCCAAGCCAGACAAATGCACAGGAGAAAAGGAAAGAAAAGGGAAGAAAAGGAAAACCAAACCAAACCAAACTATCTGCAAGAATGAGAAAAAGTTCTACCAAGTGCTTCAGTGTCACAGCAGGACAGTTTGCTTATAATGGGCTCTAATTGGCACCCTCACAAGCTGTAACATTTTTACCTTGACTAAGTGGCATTCAGAGGGGGTGAGAAATTATTTTATACCTTTGGAAACATCAAAGAAAATCCAGTAATTAAAAAACATACTCTGGCAATCATAAGTAAAGAGAAATTATATGAACAAGAATATGAAAAAAAACTTTCAGGGGTGAAAGAAAATAATAAGAAAGTTTCCGTATCTATAGATATAATAGAAAGAACGATAATGTTTTATATTTGCATAACTCTTTCTAATTTTAAAAAGCTTTCCCATATTTCTATGCACATGATTTCATGTGAACTACAAAACAACCCTGTGAAATTGAGAGGAAAGATATTTGCTAGTCATCTGACCCTGGGTAAATAAATCAATCTTTTGTAGTCTCAGTTTCTTCATCTGTAAAATTAAGCTAAGGATCTGTGGATACTTGCCTCATGGGGTTATTGTGAGATTCTGATGTAGGTAAAATGCATCTTAAAGAACCATATAGCCATCCAGAATCAACACCATCATTTTCATTACTATCCCTATCTTACAGATGAGCAACTGAGGAAATTTGTAGATCTGCCTCTATATTGCCTTACCATCTGAAATTCCAACAGGTGTCTTTTTTTCATTGTTTTCATATCAATCATAATAAACTCAATGCTGGATCACAGTCAGTGTTAACCTTACAGTAGAAACAAAAGTTTGCCAGAGACATCTTGGCATTTGAAGAATATACCCATGATAGTAATTAACATTCTATTACTAGGAATTGCCTTCTTTGGCTCTTAAAATCTTTTCAGTCTTTAAGTTAGCTATCAAAAAATTCTATGAATTAGTCAAGATTCATGGTTTCAAAGATTTACTGTATTCTTTGATGTATTGTGAATTGCTTTGTGTCCTATCAGATGCATTACTTTAGGCTAGTCACTTCACTTCCCTAAATTTCAAGATCCCCCTTCTGTCAAATGGCAAAGTTGGAATATATGATTTCTAAGATCTCTTCTGGCTAAAAAGTCAATGATCCCTTTTCTACATGTTTCTTTCAAGACCTCAGATCCAATTCTAGGTCAATTATGGTCTCATTGCCCTTCTGCCCCATGCTTGCTTTTTGCTGCCTCTGATTTAGATACCTTGGACCTTGGTGATGCCATTCTTCTGGAACTAGGACTGGATCAGTGACTTCAACTAGTATAAAAATATTCTCTGTTGCTACAACTTCCTCTACCAAAGAAGGTCAACACCTTCTAAGTACCATATAATGATCTGACAGTGTTGCCCAGAGCAGAAAGGTGTAAAGTGACTTGCCTAGGTCACCTAGTCATTAAATGTAAGTCAGGTCTTGAATTCAAGACTTTCCAGCTCCAAGACAGTTCTCTACTCAGTATGTCATACTGCCTCTCTTCATAAAATTCAAATTCAACATACATTTATTGAATATTTCAACTTAACAACTCTCCTTTGTTGAAGATAATTAGAACTTTCCAGGTGTTAGTTAAAATACAGTACCCAAAAGTTTAGCAGTAAGCACTTTCCCCTGTCATTATCAGAAAAATTCTGTTCATTGATTAAGGAAAAATGCTGGAGATAATAGTAGTGTCAGATCATCTCTGACCTTCCCTCTTTTAGGATCAGAAGTGGAGTAAGTTCAGTTGGGGGAAAATTAGAGAGATCTGGAGAAAAAAAAGTCATTGTCATTCATTCTTCCTGCACTATTACACAGTACTGACAAAGTTAGCACTTAATAAATGGCTGTTGATTGACTGACTGGTGTTATCTTTGTTTTGGCTATGGAGCAGCATAAAACATGATCGTGGACCACCATAGAAACTAATGAATAATTCATACTCGCTACAATCAATGATTAAGTTTAAAAAAATTTAATATTTACTATATGCTAGACATTGTGCTAAATAATGAGAATAAAAATATAAGAGAAAGTCCTTTCTTTTAAATATTTTATATTCTAATAAGGGGACTTATATAAGGTGAGTGATGATGGCAAAAGGTGTTTTGGCCTTGGAAGTCTCAGAGATGTTGAATGGATCCTAGTGTGATCAATAGATTTTTCTTTTTTTTCTCTTTTTTTTTCAGATTTTGCAAGGCAATGGGGTTAAATGGCTTGCCCAAGGCCACACGGCTAGGTAATTATTAAGTGTCTGAGGCCAGATTTGAACTCAGGTACTCCTGACTCCAAGTCCAGTACTCTATCTGCTGCTCCACCTAGCTGCCCCATCAATAGATTTTCTATAATAAATGAAAACAGGGGAGAAAAACCTGTGCACCTCACCACTCCTACCAGTCAAGTTGGTCATTCTATATTCTCACTTCCCACTCCTTTTGTTCATTATTACATGCAAGCTGGTTTGGGAAGAAAGATAGCATAGTGGATAACATGCTGTACTTGGAATATGGAAGGACAAGAATACCAATTTGGCCTGTAACACTGGCTAGCTGTGAAATCCTAGGGAAGTCATTTAAACTCTTTGAATCTCAGTTTCTTCACATGTAAATGAAAAAGGTGGGAATATTATTAGCTTCTAACTGCCTCCAGCTGGTCTCTGAAGATAGGAGCATACCTATTTACCAGGCCCCATCCATACACGTCTTCCATTTCCAGGAAGGTTCTTCTTACATCAATGGCAGATAGGTGGTTGTCCAAAAACATTTAGAGTCTTGAACAAATATGAGGTTTTTAAAGAATGAATGGGAACTCCCTCCAGCAGAATAGATCATAACTGACTTTTTAACTTTGTGTAATCTTAGAAAGTTGTACGAGGTACAGAGAAATGAAACACTTTTCTAGAGTCACACAGCTATTAAGTGTCCAAGACAGTAACCTAGGTCTTCCTGATTCTAAGACCAAAATTCTCCAAAAGGAGAATTGACTTGAACAAATATTAAGAGACATATCAATAGTCTGGATTAAGAATTTATAGTTTGTTGGATTTATTTTTTTCATCTATATGTACATGTATATTTTTAAGTTACAAAATTTTCTTCCACCATCCCTTCTCACCCTGCTCCCCTCAGTGGCAAACAGTCAAGTTAGCATTGTACATACATATTTTTGATAAACATGTTTAGAGATTAGTCATTTTTGGATGAGGAATTAGGATTAAGGGAAAGAGATACATAAGAGATAAGTTTTATAAAGTGTTCATCAGGTTCTGAAGGGTTGTTTTTGTTTTTGTTTAGTTTATTTTTTCTTCCTCTGGATGGGGATAACATTGTTCATTGCCAGTCTAATACTGTTGTCCTAGCTCTTACTTGCTGGGAGGAGCTCCTTCCATCAAGGTTGTTCATCTCATAATGTTGTTGATGTGTCCATTGTTCTCTTGGTTCTACCCTTTGCTCAGCATCAGTTCCTATAAGGCATTCCATACTCCTCTAAAGTCCAACCATTTATGGTTTCTTATAGAGCAACAATATTCCATAGTATTCAAGTACCATAACTTTAGCCATTCCTCAACTGATGGGCATCCCCTCAATTTCTAATTCTTTGTCACTACAAAAAGAACTGCTATTAATAGGAACATATCTTTTTAAAAATAATTTCTTCTGGATATAGACCTAGAATTGGAATTGCTGTATCAAAAGGATTGAACATTTTTTATTGTTCTTAGGGCATAATTCCCTATGGTTCTCCAGAATGGTTAGATCTATTCACAACTCCACCAGCAATGAATCAGTGTCCCAATCCTCCCACAGCCTCTCCAACATTGATCATTTCCCCTTTTTCTCATCATGATCAATCTGATAGGTGTGAGGTCATATTAAGGATTTAAAAAATGGTTGTTCTCTTCCCTATTTCTTTTCTCTGGGAAGTGGTCATATCTTCAGTACTTTTCACCTAACACTTTTTTGGTTGTAGTAATGGGGTGCCAGATAACATGATTGGATGATGGTGATGGTAGTCTGAAAGTAGAACTGATAAACTTCCAAAGATGAATTTTATTTATTTTCTCCCAACTGTCAGCCTTGCTGCAAAATATACTTCATTACTGAAGCTAAAGTGACCAGAACCAGGAGAACATTATACACAGGAACACCAATGCTGTATGATGATCAACTATGATAGACTTAGTTCTTTTTAGCAATACACGGATTAAAGACAATTCTAAAAGACTTGTGATGAAAAATGCCATCCATATCCAGAGAAAGAATTATGGAGTCTAAATGTAGATCAAAGCATACTATTTTTACTTTTTGAAATTTGTTTTCTGTTTTTTCCCTTTCTTGTGGTTTTCCCTTTTTTTCTAATTCTTCTTTTACAATATGACTAATATGAAAATACGTTTAACAGATTGTGCATGTAAAGCCTATATCAAAATATTTGCACTTTTTAGGAGGGACAAGGAGAAGGAGAAAATTCTACAAAACTGAATGTTGAAAGCTATCTTTACATGTAACTGGAAAAAATACTATTAAGAGAAAAAGAAAATAAAATGAGACAAAACAAATATATATATATGCATGCATACATACACACATTCATGCATAATCATATACACATATATACACACAAACACACATGTACTTCCTTGATTCTTGCTTGCTTCTTATAATCTTAAAATTTTCAAAGCTCAGCTCACATGCCACTTTTGTGAAACCTTTTCTGAATTGCCACCTTAAAAACCTTTTCCTCTTCCTTAAATTATTTTTATTTCTTTGTGCACATAATATACTGTCCCTTCCCTAAATTTATTGTTATGATGGTTTCTTATTTGTAAGTTTATGCCTGTTTCCATTTCTTTCCTCTGATACTTCCTCTTTAGCATAGTGCCTGAAAATAGGGATAAGTCCTGACGCTGGATAAATGGACTGAATAAAGCCTATAGAATAAGGAACTCAGGAGGCTAGAACCTCTTGAGAAAATTAGAATCTTAGTTGTTTAGAGTATTAAGAGGTTGAACAACTTGTCACACATAGCCAGCATGTGTCAGAATTCAGACTTGAACCTAAGCCAAAATGAAACTCATTTACTCATATAGTCTTTGACTTTGACTGCTATTGTCCTGGATTTATAGATCTCGGTAAAGAAACTCAAGTAATAACAAAGATTGTATCTAAGAAGCAAATAGCACTCGGGTAAATGTAACTTTATTGAAGGGATATGACTCGAAAAATTGGTTCATAAAAGCAAATTGTAGTATATTGTCTTATATTCCCATTGAGCTGAATTATAAAATTAAAGACTTTCCAATACTTAGACTGAATGAAATGACACTTATAATCAGACCAAAATATTAGGGGGAAACTGATACTTTTTTTTGAATAACAGTCTCTCTCAAATCATGCCAGACAGAGGTGTCACAAAGGAAATAGAACCATTTGGACAGCTGGCAAATGCAAGAAGACAACAGCATCAGTTTAAATTCAGTATTCTGAACTGAAAAGTCACCCAGCTTTTCTTAAGCCTCCTCTCCAGGGATCTGCCACAGAACAATGGTTCATAGACTCAGAATAGTCCTGCCCTTTGTGGAAAGGACTGGCCTTTGGAAATGAACAGGCTGATTGGAATGGAAAGAGGAGGAGACAAAGAAGCACTACAAAGATGGTAGGAAGTGAATGGATAGGGTGGGGATGGCAGTGTTGGGGGAAGAGAACATTCTTCTGAGCAGGAGTCTAAAGAAGATATATGTGGAAATATATTAATAATGCCTTATATTTATCTAGGACTGAACAGTTTGCAACAGTGTTTTCATATACATTATATTATTTTGACCCTCATAATCACCTTGTGAGGTAGAGGAGTAAGATTAATTATTTCTACTTTATTGATGAATATGAAGAATATAAATTGAAGTTGTGTGGTCCAAGAGGTAAAGTGATTTACACTGGCCCACATAGCTGATAAGTGGTAGGACTAGGAATTAGGAGTTGCCGCAGACAAACTGATACCTGGGAAAGACTTTAATTTAAAAAGACAAAAATTTCCCACTGCGTCTGGAGTCATCTTCAGTCATCCTCACCTATATCTTGCCACTGGACACAGATGACCCTGGAGGAGAGAGACTGATGAATTTTCATAGTACTGCCTCACTTAAATCCAGTTCATTTACCAGTCAAAACATCACTTTCCTGATGTCATTGGTCCTCTGAGAATGAAGGATGAACAACAACAACAATCTGGTATAATGGATAGAACATTAGTTGTAGAATCAAGGAGACTTGAGTTCAAATATGATCTTAGGCACTGAACTAGCTGTGTGACCCTCATCCTCTCTGTCTACCTCAGCTTCCTTACTGATAATATTGGGGTATGTATTGAGTATTGGGGCAGCTAGGTGGCATAGTGGATTGAGCACTGATTTTGGAGTCAGGAGGACAGGAGTTTGAATCTGGCCGCAGGCATTTGATACTAGCTGTGTGACCCTGGGCATGTCACTTAAACTTGCTTGCCTGAGTTTTCTCATCTGTTAAAAAAAAGCTAGAAAGGGCAGCTAGGTGACCCAGTGGATAGAGCACTCCAGGACCATCTCCTGTTGTCCTGATGTATATCTGGTCCCTGGACCCAGATGGTTCTAGAGGAGAAAATGAGTCTGGTGACTCAGATGGTGACAGGATCTCCTTACTTAAATCCAATTCATGTGGGCATAACATCACCTCCCTGATTTTATGGTGGTCTTCAAGGACCAAAGACAAGCATCAAATGGGAATAACACTATGGGAATAATAATAGCTCCTGCCTTCTAGAGATGTTGGGACAAAATGAGAATTGTGTACAAAGCATTTTGCAAACTTTAATGCCTCTATAATTGGGAGCTATTGTTTTTGCCCATAGCTATCATAGGAAGTCAGAGAATTTAGGAAAGGAATTTAGATAAGAAAGCTGAGTGCCCCAAAATGTAAATGCCTTTCCTAGAGCATCAAATTCTAGTCTTCTAACTTTGTTATATTTGACCTGAAAAGAGGCATGGTTCTAGTCATGATTTCTAATAAGTCCTTATTCTGTCTGTCATTACTTTTAAGGGCTTCTCATTTGAGTAAGAAAAAAATTAATGACATATAAGAAGTACTCTGAGCTACACCTTCTAAGTCTTTTGTTTATATATACATATACATATCTATCTATCTATCTATCTATCTATCTATCTATCTATCTATCTATCTATATCATTCCCTACAACTTCAATGATAGACATTTGCAATCATGCACAAAATAGCAGCATCCCAGTCAATCAACAGACATTTCATTAAGTAATTATTATACTAATCTCTGGAGATACAAAGAAAGGCAGGAAGAAGTCAATCCCTACATTTAATGGCTCACACTGTGCTTCTTGTTATTTAGTTGTTTTCAGTTGTGTCTGCCTCTTTGTGACCCAATTTGGGGTTCTCTTGGCAAAGATACTGGAGTGGTTTGCCATTTTCTTCTCTGGCTCATTTTTTAAATTATTATTTTTTATAAATTTAAGACAAGGGATTAAGTGACTTGCCCAGGGTCACACAGCTAGGTTATTATTAAGTGTCTGAGGCCAGATTTGAATTTAAGTTCTCCTGACTCCAGGGCCTGTGTAGTGTTCTATACACTGGGTCACCTAGCTGCCCTTTCTAGCTATTTTTTTTTACAGATAAGAAAATTCAGGCAAGCAAGTTTAAGTGACTTGCCCAGGGTCACACAGCTAATAAATATCTGAGATCAAATTTGAACTCAGGTTTTCCTGACTCCAGATCTGGTATTCTGCATAGGTATTCCCTTAGATTTATCTTCATTTAAAGAGAGGACAGGCAATGTGGTATATGCTGTATATGGGAAGAAAGCCACAGAATCAGGAAGACTGGGGTTCAAATACTGACAAATACTGTCCTTGTGATCCTAGGCAAGTTATTTAATTTCTCTTTGCCTCAGTCAACTGTCTAAACTTATGAATCACAAAAGCAAGTGCTGATAACCATCTCAGATTATTACTTGTAATCAGGCAACAAATCTTTATTAAGTATTTGCTACGAGCATTGCATTAAATAACAGTGATGCAAAGAAAGACAAAATGACTCCCTGATCTTAAAGGAACGACAACTTGAAATACCTATGTACATTCAAGATATAGAGAGAAATAATCTGAGAAGGAAAGGCACAAACTACCTGCAGGACTCAAAGTCTTTCTTGTAGAGCAGATATTGAAATATAGTAGAAGAATTTCCTCACCAGTAGCTCTCTACTCTGATCAAATCATAAGTCAAATCAAAAGCAACATCAATGCAACACTGACGATCATTATCACCACAACAAATACAGATGGCCCTTTCCAAGGTGCTACAGATGACAACTATCCAGGGCAGAAGTTGGCCAGAAAACCAAAGGTGATCTTTATATAATGTAAAATTATTAATTCGAGCCTGTACAAAAACTGGGGCTGACTCAATTTGGCCCATGGGCTCTAGACTAAGTCTAGTCTAAATAGCATCTGAGTGGGCAATTGCCAGTGTGATATAACTGGAGGATGATGGGCAGGTGATATTTTTCCTAACTCCTATAATTTGTCAATGAGTTTGACCTAGGATCTGATATTCCAGTTTTAGAAATTCAATAAGAACAATCACCAAGCAGCCTCCTCTAAAATACAAATAACATTTGGAGAGAGTAAAACTACAAACTGTTAAGTTTTATCATCTAAGACTTGAATTTTTCTCTAGGGTCTCCCCCCCTTTGTTTTAAAAAAAATATTTATTGATTTACACATTAATAAAATAGTCTTGATGTAAGAGTAGGATACCCATTATCACCACTACTACTCAATATTGTATTAGAAATGTTAGCATCAGCAATAAGAGAAGAAGAAGAAGAAATTGAAGGAATGAGAATTGGGAAGGAAGAAAAACTCTCACTCTTTGCAGATGACATGAAGGTATAAAAACCATCTAAAAACTACTAGAAACAATTAGCCACATTAGTAAAGTTGCAAGATATAAAATAAACCCACATAAATCCTCTATTTCAATATATTACTGACAAGATACAGCAGCAATAGCTAGATAGAGAAATTCCATTTAAAATAACTTCAGACAATATAAAATACTGGGGAGTCTACCTAACAAGGCAGACTCAGAAACTCTATGAAAACAATTATAAAACACTTTTCACTCAAATAAAATCAGATCTAAATAACCGGATAAATATCAACTGCTCATAGATAGGCCAAGTTAATATAATAAAAATGACAATTCTGCTTAAATTAAACTACTTATTTAGGTGCCATACCAATCTCACTTCCAAAAAATTACTTTGAGTTAGAAAAAAAAATTGTAACTAAATTCATATGGAGACATAAAAAGTCAAGAATATTAAGGGATTTAATGAATAAAAAAGTGCAAAAGAAAGTGGCTTAACCTTACCAGATCTAAAATTATATTATAAAGCATCAGTCATCAAAACTGTCTGGTACTGGCTAAGAAACAGAGTAGTGGATCAGTGGAATAGACTAGGTGTAAAAGAGACAGGAAAGGATTATAGTAACCTGCTGTTTGATAAACCCAAAGAGTCCAGTTTCTGGGATAGGAACTCATTCTTTGATAAAAACTGTTGGGAAAATTGGAAAATAATATGGCAGAAACTTGGATTAGACCAACATCTCACACCCTATACCAAGATAAGATCAAAATGGGTGCAGAATTTAGACAAAAAAGACAATATTTTAAGCAAACTAGGAGAAAAAGGAATAGTTTATCTGTTAGATCTATGGGAAAGGGAGCATTTATGACCAAGGAAGAGATGAAGAACATAATTAAAAACAAACTAGACAATTTTGATAATATTAAATTAAAAAGCTTTTACACAAACAAAACCACCATAACTAAGATCAAAAGAAATATAGTAATTTGGTAAACAATTTTTACAAGTAGTGTTTCTGACAAAGGACTCATTTCTAAAATATATAGATAACTGAGTCAAATTTATAAAAAACCCTACTTATTTAGTGCCATATTAATCTCACTTCCAAAAAATTACTTTAATGAACTAGAAAAAAATTCCCCAATTGATAAATGCTCCAATGATGTGCAAAAGGCAATTTGCAGATGAGGAAATCAAAGCTATCTATAGTCCTATGAAAAATTGTTTTAAATCTTTACTGATTAAAGAAATGCAAATTAAACCATCTCTGAGGTACTACACACCTCTTAGAATGGCCAATATGACCAGAAAGAGCAATGATCAATGTTGAAGGGATATGGGAAATCTGGGTCACTAATGCATTGTTGGTGGCACTGTGAACTGATCCAACCTTTCTGTACAGCAATTTAGGATTATACCCAAAGGGCAATAAAAATGTGCATACCCTTTGATCCAGCAATACCACTACTGGGTCTATACCCTGAAGAGATCATGAAAAAGGGTAAAAGCATCACCTGAACAAAAATGTTCATAGTAACCTTGTTTGTGGTGGCAAAGAATTGGAAATCAGTAAATGTCCATCAGCTGGGGAATGACTCAACAAATTCTGCTATATGTATGTTATGGAACACTTCTATCAGAAATCAGGAGGGATGGGATTTCAGAAAAATTTAGAAAGACTTGCCTGAATTGATGCTGAGCAAGATGAGCAGAACCAGAAGAACATTATACACTCCAACAGCAACATGAGGGTGATGATTAACTTTAATGGACTTGCTCATTCCATCAGTGCAATAATCAGGGACAATTTTGGGGTATCTGTGATGGAGAATACCATCTGTATTCAGAGAAAGAATTGTAGTTTAAACAAAGACCAATGATTATGACTTTCAACTTTTTTAAAAAGGTTGTCTTATGTACTATATGATTTTGCTATCTCTAATATTTTATTTCTTCCTCAAGGATATGTTTTTTTTCTCTCAATACATTGAATTTTGTTTAGTGCATAGCATGGAAACAAAGGTTATCAGATTGCCTTCTATGGAGGGGGGAATGGGAGGGAGGGCAAGAGAAAAATTTTAAAATTCAAAACCTTACAAAAATAATAGGTGGAAATTACTATTATATATAACTGTAAAACAAAATATTTATTAAAATTTATTTATTTACACATTACTAAAATGGTCTTGTTGTAAGAGTACACATAATTCCCCTATGCCCCATAAAAATAGAAAACTTCATGAAAAATAAAATGAGAGAAAGAGAAAAAGAAAATCATATTTCATTCCATGTTCAGATACCATCAGCTCTATCTCTGAGATGGATACATTTTTTATCAGAGAGGCGACTAGGTGGTGCAGTGGATAGGGCACTGGCCCTGGAGTCAGGAGTACCTGAGTTCAAATCTCAGACACATAATAATTACCTAGCTGTGTGGCCATTTAACCCCATTTGCCTTGCAAAAAAACTAAAAAAAAAGTCCATCAGAGAAGATGCTTTCATATTTTTTTCCCACAGTTGCTATTGCTATTGCTAATTGTATTTCTCTCCATCATTCCTCCATACTCACATTTATTATATTTTCTCTTTCTTTTCACTTCATCTTTCCTCAAAAGTGGGGCAGCCAAGTGGTATAGCAGATAGAGCCCTGGCCCTAGAGCCAGGAGGATCCAAGCCCAAAACCTGTCCCAGACACCCAAAAACCACTCAACCTCATGGACCTAAGGAGGCCACCTAACCCCAACACCTTGTAAAAAAACAAAAAAAAAATATTGCATTTAACTACCCTGTTGTATCTTGCCTTTTCTTTATCACCTACTCCCCTTTCCTCCCCTCCCCAACTCCTTTCTCCCATCCCATTCCTCTCCTTTTTCCTCTGGGGTAAGATTGACTTCTGTCCCCTATTAAGTATGTATGTTGTTTCCTCTCTGAGTCAATTCTAATGAGAATGAAGGCTCACTCACTTCCCATCACCTTCCCCCTATTACTCCATTGCAAAAGTTTCTTCTTGACTATTGTAAAAGTTTGTTCTTGACTATTTTACATCTTAACTGATTCTACCTCTGTTTCCCTTTCTCCCAGTATATTCCTTTTTCATCCATTGACTCTATCATAATAATATATTATACCTTCATATTCAGTTCTCTTCTGTGTCTTGTCTATATATGGACTTTCTAACTGCTCTATTAATTGAGATGATTCATTTGAGTTATCAGTAATATCTTCTCATACAGAAATACAGACAATTCAATGTCATTGAATCCCTCATAATTTACCCTTCCCATCCACTTTATCTCTCTATGCTTCACCTGAGTCCTGTACTTTGGAGATCAAACTTCTCTTCAGTTCTGGTCATTTCAACAGGAAAGTCTCAAATTCCCCTATTTCACTGAATGTTGAGTTTTGCTGGATAGTTGATTCTCATTTGTGGTCCAAGCTCTTTTGCTTTACAGAATATCATATTCCAAGCCCTATGAGCCCTTAATGCAGACAATGCTATGTCCTGTATAATCCTGACAGTAGCACCATGATAGTTGAATTATTTCTTTCTGGCTGCTTGTAATATTTTCTCTTTGATCTGAGAGTTCAGGAATGTGAATATAATATTCCTGAGAGTTATTTTTTGGGATGTCTTTCAGGAGGTGATCAATGAATTCCCTCAATTTCTATTTTACACTCTGCTTCTAGGATAGCAGCACAGTTTTCCTGTAGAAATTTTTTAAAAATGATGTCAAGGCTCATTTACTGTTCATGAATTTCAGGTAGCCCAATAATTTTTAAATTGTCTCTTCTGGATCTGTTTTCCATGTCATTTGTTTTTCCAATGAGATATTTCACATTTTCTTCTAATTTTTCATTCTTTGGGGTTTTTTAAAATTGTTTCTTGATTTCTCACAAAGTCATCATTTGAAAGAGTTGTTTTCTTTAGAGAGTTTTTATCTCCTTTTCCAACCAGCCAATTCTACTTTTTAAGATATTTTTCTCTTCAACCTTTTTGACTGCTTTTTCCATTTGACCTAAACTGGTTTTTAAACACATTATTTTCTTTGGGTTTTTTTTTTTGTATCTCCTTGACTAAGCTGCTTACTTGGATTTCATGATTTTCATGCATCTCTCATTTATCTTCCCAATTTTTCCTCTACCTCCCTTAGTTTTTGAACTTTGCCATAACCTTAGACCAATTTCTATTTTTCTTGGAGATTTTTGGATATAAAGTTTGGACTTTGTCATCTTCTGGGTAATTATCTATGATCAGGTTCATTTTTTTATGTTTATTCTTTCCCCAATTTGTGCTCTGGTTTAAAGGTGTTTCCCAAGCTTTGGAGTATTACTGGGACACCCCCAGCAAGGACCTCAGTTCCTTCAGGGTCTTATGAGAGGCTTTGACTGCTCTCCTGGTCTGTGCTCTGTTCTGTGGATGACCATAAGCCCTCTCCTCTGCCTTGGAACTGTGAGGTGGGTCCCTGTTCTGCTATGGTAATAGAGGGCCCCAGACTGTGACCAGGGTCTGGACAGAGCACTGGAGTCTTGCCCCAGGGATAGTGGAGAGACCTTGACACCCCTTTACCTTCTGTAGACTGAGTTCTCTGGAAGCAGCTACCAGGCAGCTCCCTGCTGGATAGCTCCACAAGAGATTTCCCAGACAAGGGCTGCACTGAGGGCCATGGCTGTGCTGAGGGCCACCTCTGCACTGAAGGCCATGCTCACTTTGGCAGAGGTTTCCACTGATCTTCCAAGTTGTGCTTTGTGATCCTTGGTTTGGAAGGTAGGGAAACCACTTCCCATTCCTAAGCACAGGTGCTCCCAGGGACCCAAGCACCCTGCAGCTGTTCCTGGAAGGCTGGAGCTCCTTTGCTCTATCACTTTCCTTTCCAACCAAAGTGGAACAGAGCCTTCCCATGGTTCTCCCAATTTACCTTGGGATAGAGAATTGATTCACTGGGTCTTTCTGTGGGTTCTGTCTCTCTAAATTTTATTTTGAGTCATGATATTAAGGCTTTTGGAGTATTTTGGGAGAGACCTTTGGCAAATTCCTGTCTTAATGATGCCATCTTGGCTCTGTCCTCTGGAATCCCTTTTTTATGATAGAATAGTTGGTATTGGAGCTCCAAAAGAATAGAAGTGTGGTCATTCATCAATGAAGGATTGCTCCTTTTTTTTGAGCTATGACCTGGCCTTGGAAGATTGTATTAGTAAACAGAGCTTTGGGCAGCCAGACATCAGCATGAGAGGACTGGCTAATGTCTGAAAAGAAAGGGAACTAAGGAGGGAGGGGAGGAGGGAAGTATGCCAAAGATAAACTTCTCTTACCTCACAATTTTGCCAAAGGCCAGCCCTAGAGTCAGTCAAGATTTGTTTTCCTGCTGCTTGCATTGATGTTGTTATCTATTATTAAGCAGGTTTTATATAGACATGCATCTATAGCCACAATTCCTATTCCCATGAATGCTTCATTGTGGCATGGAAATAAACCTGAGTTATATTCCAGGCAATGAGGACAGCAGCATAATCAAATGTACAAAGGGTACAAATGTACTACATCCAGGCTTGATGGCCCAACTTATGGGTGCAAGAGACCTTGATATGAGAAGTACTGAAGCAAAAGGTCACGGTAAAGATAGATGATTTACTACATGTAGAGCAAAGTCCTTTTAGGTGATCTTCATCTACTTTGTACTCTTTTACAAACTTTGATAGATGTTGTTTTCACCATTAGAATGCATGTTCCTGGGGCAGCTAGGTGGCATAGTGGATAAAGCACCGGCCTGGAGTCAGGAGTACCTGGGTTCAAATCCGGTCTCAGACACTTCAGGGCAGGAATTGTTTTTTGCCATTTATTGTATTCCCAGACAAATAGTAAGCAATAAATGAATGCTTGTTGATTGACTTGTTAATTGAAGACTGGATCATAAGAGTTAAAAGTTAAATCAGAAATTCTGGCCACAGACAATGGCATCTATGTTATTTATTTTACCAAGGATTACATTGGAGTTAATGGGAAGGTTTTTGTTGTTTGATTGTTTCCAATGTGTCTGACTCTTTGTGATCCCATTTGGGGTTTTCTGGACAAAGATGCTAGAGAAGTTTGCTGTTTCCTCTTCCAGCTCATATATAGATGAGGAAACTGAGGCAAGTAGGGTCAAGTGACTTGCCCAGGATCATATTGTTAGTAAGTGACTGAGGCCAGATTTAAACTATGAAGATGAGTTATCTTGATTACAAGTTCAGTGCTTTATCTGTTTTGTTACCTAGCTTCCTCAACAATGGGAAGATTATACACATTTATTCAGCACCTAACCTGTTCTTGATATTGGTGCTAGCCAATTATAGCCTCATAATACTACTACTACTACTACTACTACTACTACTACTACTACTACTAATAATAATAATAATAATTGACATTTATATAACACTTACCATGCACTATATAACCACCTTGTAATTATTATTTCATTTGATCTTCACAACCCTGAGAGAGAGAGCTGCTATTTTCCCACTTTACAACAAGAAAATTGATTTGGATAGAGATAAATTGATTTGTCCAAGGTCACAGTGAGTATGAAACTGAGGCTAGAGTTGGACATATAACTTTCTGACTCCAGGTCCAGTTATCTATACAACTGTGCTACTGGCTATCTAATGACCAAGCCATTTAGAGAGAAAATTCCATCCTTGCATGTTTATACTTACACCAATTATTATTTATCCTAATGGAGTTTTAATTGCATTTCAATTTTTTTTGTTTTGTACATCTAAGTCTTCCCAAATTGTCTCCCTAATGTCTAAAAATTGTGACTTTGAGGATTAATGATCACTTGGGTCCCAGTGGTACCATAGCACCTGGAATCACAGGCAAAAAAGAGATGTAAAAATTCTATTAAGGAACCTTTGAGAAAGTAGGAGAAAAGAATATACACAATCAAAGGATTATAGATTTAGGGCTGGGAGGGTAAGATCAACTGGTGACTTGCCCATGGTCACACAGTTATTAGTATCTGAGACAAGATTTGAGTTGAGGTCTTTCTTACTCCAAGTCCAGTATTCTATCCTCTACAACATTTAACTGCCTATGTTCCTCACCCCATTTAAGCAAGGGAAGGAGAAAAGTAGTACATTTCTTCATGAATAGTTTAGTTTAGCTAGGGCACAGAGAATATACATTAAGAAAAATAATGTCAGGAAGGATGTAAGGGTAGATTAGAATAAGATTATGAAAGCCTTTGGATGCCAGCATAAGACATATGTTCTTTTGGTAGGAAGTAAGAACTTTCCAGTCTGATTTGATTTAATTGTAATATGATGACCTAAAGGTTAGATTGTCTAGAGGAGGCATATGAGGTAGAGAAAGATTGTAGGAGGATATAATAATTCAAGTGAAAGATGGTAAAGAATCAAACCAGTGTAGCAGTGGAAAAGAGGAGATGAGTGTGGAAATTGTTTAATAACTTGGAACTTCAGTGCAGTATGGACCCTCATGAGATGGAATAGAATGTAATGTTTATGGGATTTGACTTGGAATCAGGAAGAATTGGGTCCAGATCCTACCTGGTCTGTGCATTTTATCACTTAATGGGTGTGAGAGTAGAGGAAAGTTATTTAACGTTTCAGTTCAGGGAACTTGCTTAAGAATAAATTATAATGGAGAGCTTGCACTATTTAGGGATCTGAGTTTCTGCAGAGAAAATAAGAATTACCAATACCCATGAAATCACAGGCCCAGACCAAGGAACAAAAAATGGACCCACATAAATAACCTGAGATGGTTGTGCTAATGGCTGAAGTAAGTCTTTTGCATGGGAAACATTAGCTGAACATCCTATGTCAAAATTTTCTGTAGAATATCTTTTGGACAGTCCCTCTACACAAATCAGAATCCTTTAGGGCAGAAATTACTTGTTGATTCTAAGTCAGCTGCTTTTCCAAAGGACATTAGTTCTTTATGGTCTTTAGTTGCCATAGAATGAAGAATGACTGCAATCCAAAATGGCACCTGGGGACTAATGGACCCGGAGAAAGAGCTAATGTAGATTCTTCAAATGTCCAGTTGACAAGGAGATATTGGGGGATTATTCTCTGGGAGAATCTCATTATGAAATAAAGGCCACATATTTTTCTTTGTCTTTATCTAAAAATATGTCATTTGAGTTTAATTTCTTTCTAGCTCTTTTTCAACATTACAATTTCAATCATTATAGAAAAATCCTTTATATTTAGATTCATGGTTTGTGATCCTTGCAGTGGGGCAATTAGGTGATAAAATGTATTGGGCTTGAATCACAGTCCCTTAGGAGCTGTGTAACATTGACAAGTCATTTAATTTTGTTGGCCTCAGTTTCCTCATCTGTAAAATGAGCTAGAGAAGGAAATGGCAAATTCTTCTAGTATGTTGGTTAAGAAAACTCTAAATGGGGTCACAAAGTGTTAGAAAGGAGTGAAAAACAACTGAACCAAGCAGAAAAGTCTTATAATACATTGGGCTCTGTATGTTTCTTGGTGGAAGATTATTATAACTTTTCCCAGGTGGCATGCCTATTAATGTTTAGTCTCCAAGTAGTTTTGATTCTGCAAGGGTAATTTTTTTCAAAAAAAAAAACCCGAACCAACTCCTCTACCTCTCTCCCCCAAAATTCTTCCTTCATTGTAGAACAAAGGACATTCTAAATGACATATGAAATGTTTGTTATTCAGTGAATGGCTATAAGAATAGAAACACAGTTTAGGTTAAAAAAAACATACAAGCACACTTCTAGAGACATTTGGATAATATTACAAGGCACTTTATCTTTGCCAGCCCCCATGTCAGAAATGAAGCAAGGGAAACCTCGTATCTAGCTGTTAGTTTATATATCTCTATCTATCTATCTATCTATCTATCTATCTATCTATCTATCTATCTATCTATAAAATCCCAGTTGAACCCATAAGGTAGTTGATACTATTATTATTATCCTCATTTTAAGGATGAGGAAACTGAGGCCAAGAGAGGTTAAGTGTTTTGTTCAAGGTCACACAGCTAGTGAGTATTCAGTAAAGACTCAAGATTCTCTTTTTGTGCTGTGTTTAATATCCTTTTTCGTAATTCTCTCTCTCTGGGGGTGGTAGTATCCTATTTAGAATGTTGAGAAGGTGATTTAATATTCCCTCCTCTCTCTAAAGGAGCTGCATGAACAAATGTACAAAACAGCATTCATAGCCCAGGTGTCGGGGCGGACTGCTTTCAATAAGGTTGGCTCCTCTGAGAAATAGATGAAAACAATGTTAGCAAGACAGAAACAATGAGCGCAATGGCGACCTTCCTCAGGCGCCCACAGATACCATGTTCTATTTCTGGAACTGCCCCCATCATCCCTTCTTCCAATCCCTAACATTTCCAGAGTCTTCTCTTTTTTACCTTTCCCCCCACCCCCTCTATCCAGTGTGCTTTCACCTTCTTCAGTTCCTGTATAGTTTGACCAAGGATGGCTTTCAAGTGGTCTCTCAGAAATGAAATATAAAAGAATGTTGCTATCTCTCCAGGCACTGATGTAGTGATGAATTTCCCTTCTTTGTGATACCCTGGCCAACTGGCAGCTTGGAAACCAGCCTGCAATCATGATAACCAAGGCTCAGCTCTTTGGCCAAATAATAGTTTTAAAAGTACTTTGCAAACATCAACTAATTAATGTCACAGAAAGCCCCAATGAAAATAATGAATTCCATATTTATGCCTCCTGGTAAGTGCAGTGCTTTGAGAATCCAGGATCAACAGAAAATTTATAATTCTTCTTTAGGATGGGAACCATATATAGTTTTAATAAGTGAATTGGGTGGGTGTGGAGGAGTTCACACCCACTTTTCGTGCTAAAGATTTGGAGAAAACTGTCAGACTTTTAAAATATAAATGAATAATTTATGTAAAAATAAATTATGGTATTAAGGAGATAGCTCTTAAATTCTCTGGAGATGGAATGTGGCAAGATAAGGAGGCCTTATTCCCTATATACTTCCTCTTTTTTCCCCTACCCACTTCTTTGACCTCTGCACATTTTTGTGAGTGTGTTGCAAGCCCCTTCAGCAAAACCCCTTTATGCTGATGTATTAGAAATGATCCTTTGCTTAAGAAGTCAGGGTAGGAGACAGGAGACTTATTGACCCCCTCCTTAGTTCACTCTCTTATGACACCTGAGGCAAAGTAGGAGTTGGGGGGGATGATAGAGAAATGAGTATTGGCCACTGTCTATTAAAAGACATGCTTGTTAGGAAGAGAAAGGAGCTACTCCATTCTATTATGGAAGTGACACAGTACAGATAGCCCACAAATTATCTAACAAGAGGTGAAGCTGTCAAGTCCAAACCCTCTCCAAAGTGTTGTCTGAAAATTAACCCTGATGATTGATGAGTCTGTGGTATCCTTTGACCAAAATCCTTCATCCCTCATTGCTCTGTGTCCTATAATCCTTGGATTTTGTTCTAGGTTTTAGACTTTCCTTTTTGTGGACTAAATGAAGTCACAATAAAGGCCATTTGCTTTATGCATAACTGGTCCTTTAGAAAATAGGGATGATAACTTTTCCAGTGTAAGGAAAAAAACTTTCAAATATCCTTGAATATTTGGATATATGTTGATTCCCCCCCTCCCAGCCCAAACAAACTCCTCTTCCAAACTTCTCTATTTCTATTGAGGGAACTTTCTTCTCTTCCCTCACACTCACCTCATTTAACCAATCATTTGCCAAACCCCATAGATTCTATCTTCATATCTCCCATACAACCCCTTCTCTCCAGGCATGCAGCAGTACAAGTCTCATCACCTTGAATTCCTCTCCACTTCAATCGTTCTCTGTGCAGCTGCCAAAGTGATTCCATTACTTCCAGTATCAAATAGGAATTCATTTATTTAGCATTGAATGCTGTTCCCAGTTTGAACATTTCCTACCTTTCTAGTCTTCTCATAATTCAACCTATTCTAAGTACTTAATAACTCATCAATACCAGCTCACTTGTTTACTTATACAAAATAACCCATCACCAAACTCCCAAGGAGTTTACATACAAACAAGGATAGCATACTGGGATTCTCTTCTTTCTCTTCAACTCCTGACATTCTGGCCTCCTTCCAGATTTAGCTCAAAGGCTACTTTCTCTAGGAGACCTTCCTGGGTACGTTAACTACTACTGCCTTCCCCTTTCTTTTATTCTATATATTTCTTACATGTACCCATTTGTTTACATTGGTACATAAGCTCTTTGAAGCTAGGGCCAGTTTTTGTCTTTCTTTATATCCCCTGGTCCTAGCATGACACCTGACTCTTAGGTTTGATTAGTGGTTGCTGATCTACTTCTAGTAATAAAATCAATCAAAAATAATTATCAGCAACTACTATATACCATGCTGGAGATACAAAGCCAATAAGTGAAACCATCCCTGGCATTAGGAGCTTTCATTCTGTCAAGGAGAATTATATTATTAGTTGGTTATTCATTGTCATTCAGAGATTGCTGGACAATAGCTCAGCTACCAGTGATATAACCACATAAATCAGGAAGCAGCAGTGTCTTGGAAAGCTGAGTGGAAGTATGGTATTGGTCATAATTCTTGGCAGTTTGTCTCTTGTCTTCCATGTCTTAACATCTATCCTCTTTCTCTCTCAGTAAACATACATATATATATGTCTATATAAACCCATGCACAGATATGTATATAGATATAGATAGAAAAATGCTATGTGGGTAGACATGTCACTATATATTTATACTTATGCTTTATGTGTATTTCTATTTATATGTGTGTATATTTCATATGTTTGATTCTATACAGAGTGTTCCAAAAGTCTTAGAACAGTTTAAAATTTTAATAATTTAAAACAGCACTAAAATGTTGGAAGGCAAAATGGGAAAACTGGGACACTAATGCATTATTAGTGGTGTTGTGAACTATCTAACCATTCTGGAGAGCAATTTGGAACTATGACTAAACAGCAATAAAACTATGCATACCTTTTGATCCGATAATACCACTATGATGTCTGGATTTCAAAGAAATCATTAGAAAGGGAAAAGGATCTACATGTATAAAAATATTTCTAGCAATACTTTTTGTGATGGCAAAGAATTAGAAATTGAGGGATTCCTGTCAATTAGGAAGTGGCAGAACTAGTTGTGGTATATGAATGTGATGGGATACTATTGTTCTTTAAGAAATTGTAAGTGAGCAGATTTTAGAAAACCTGGAAAGACTTATATGAACTGATGCTGAGTGAAATGAACAGAACTAGGAAAACATTGTACACATTAGCAGCAACATTATGTGATGATCAACTATGATAGACTTAGCTCTTCTCACTAATACAATAACCAAAGACAATATTAAAAGACTTGTGTTGGATAATGCTATCCACATCCAGAAAAAGAACTATGGAGTCTGAATGTAGACGCAAGCACACTATTTTCACTTTTAAAAATGTGGTTCTTTTCCTTTCTCATAGTTTTTTACCTTTTGTTCAGATTTTGTTTTCACAATATGACTTATTTGAAAATATGTTTTACATGATTATACATGTATAACATATCAGATTACTTGCTGTCTTGGGGAAAGGGGATGGAAGTGAGGAAGGAAAAAAATTTGGAACTCAGAACTGTTGATAATATTCTTGTCAAATTGGTGCAATTGAACATTGAATAGATTAATAAATGAAAAGCACCAGTAAGACAGAGACACCCTGTATATGGCTAAACACACACATATGTGTATACTTGTGTATATATTTATTCACACACATATGTATTTATGTATGTATTATGAACTTCTCTGTGAATGGTTGTACCAGCCAGGTACTCACTTTGCCTCCCAAGTGCTATTGGGGGCTTTCTTCCTCTTCTTCTCAACATTGTTGGCATAAGTCCTCTCTCTTTCCTTGCTCTTCACTTCACTAAAAAATCCACCTTTTTTGTTATTGTTTTTTCCTTGTCCCTATACTCTTCAATAGTAGGTGGATGAATATTTGGAGGTTAGATGGACAATGGTAAGAATGGGGGGGAATAAAAGAAGGAAAAATTAGGGAAGATAGAAGGGAAGGGAAAGAAGAAGAAGGGAGAAGCATCTCCCCTTGAATCTCTAGAGATGAAGATGATGGGAAAGAAGAGGCAAGAAAGGCTGAAAAAGGGATTAGCATCGACTCTGGACTCAGAAGGACCTGGGTTCAAATCTATACTCAGACACTAAATACTCATCTAGCTGAATGACCTTGAACAAATCACTTAACCTCCTCGTCTTGCAAAAGAAAAGAAGAAAGATTGAAGAAGAGAGGGATACTGTACCTGCAACTGTTCTTCACTAATTCCTACTTTTTCCTCTTTCCTAATCATCATCCCCTCTAAATTCCCTGCAATTCCTCTAACTCTGTGTAATAATCTCTTTTCCAAGTCTTTACTCTTCAGAAACCTCAAATTTATACCCCACTTTTCAATGCTAATCCCCTTCTTCAGCTTTTCCCCCCCTCTCAACTGGTCACTGATTCCAGGCTATTGAACTTTTAGCAAGTCACAATCTCTCTGGGTCCAGATTTCCTCAACCCACCATGAGAGTATTGGCTTAGATGATGCCTGAAGTACATTTTATTTTGAGAATTCTATGATTTTATGAGATTCCTGACAATTGTTTAAAACTGAGAATATTCCTGTTTCCTGTGTTAATAAGGGAGAGATAAAGAAGGGGAGAGAGAAGGGAAGAAAACTAGCTATAAATTTCTATCATCTGAAGTTGGTACTCTAAATATTTCATAAAAATATTGTTCTGCATGTTGGTTAGGGCAGCTAGGTGGCACAGGAGATAGAGGACTGGTCTTGAAGACCAGAAAACTCACCTTTCTGAGTTCAAATCTGGCCTCAGTGATTTAGGATCTGTGTGACATTGGACAAGTCACTTAACTCTTTTTACTTCATTTTTCTCATCTGTAAAATGAGCTGGAAAAGAAAATGACAATATCTTTGTCATGGGATCATGAAGAGTTAGATATGACTGAAAATGACTCAACAAGAACAAAAATGGTAATGAGACTCTATAATCCAACTGATATGGTTTCATGCTTTAGTTACATTATATAGATTAATTTTTTCTGAGATGGCCTCGGAATCCAAATGTTGGGGTTGCAGTGGAAAGGATTCCTTATTTGAAATTAGAGTACCTGGGTTTGAATCCAGTTCTATCACAAATCATCTCTCTATGTCTTGATTTCTGCCCCTAAGATGAGAGGGTTAAACTAGAACTCCTCTAAGGTTTGTTACAGCTTTAGAGTGTTAGGAGTTGATGTGTTCTTGCCACTCTTTAATGCTTGAATGGTTTTTTGTATTTTTAGTAACTTCTTGATGGAATTTATCTGAAGCATTCCTTCAGAAATGATTTTTCCCCCAGACACCAAATCACAGTATCCCAGAGGTGAAAGGGACTTCAGAGGTCATCTAACCCTGTAACCTGGACATATCTGAGAAGTGTTTTTCCAATCTTCCTTTATAGGACTCCAGCATGAGGGAACACAAAGTATCCTAAGGCAGCCCATGCCAAATTTGAAGAACTTGAAATCTTAGGAAATTTTCCTTTCTGTCTCAATCACTTCCATTTATTGGTCCTAGTTTTGCTTCCTGGGACCAGGCAGGATAAGTCTAATTTCTCTTTCATGCTTCCATGGGTAGATGGAACACTGGACCTAGAGTCAGAGTTTTCAGTACTACCTCAAATACTTATTAGTTGTATGATTCTAGGAAAGCCATTTTACTCTGTCTGCCTCAGTTTCTTCATCTGTAAAATGGGAATAATAATAATAATAATAATAATAATAATAATAATACTTATTCCTCACCTCCTGAGTTATGCTAAAATAGATATTTATAAAGCACTTAGCCATTCTCAGCCTGGTATAGCCTGTTTCTTTCCTTTCCTTTCATATGAAAATACTTTCAACATTTAAGCTGGCTATCATGCCCCCTTAAATCTTTTTTTTTTCCTTTACAAGATCTTTGAATGGCATGATCTCAAGCACCTTCATTATATTGATTGCCCTCTTCTGGATATTTCCTAATTTATCAATGTTCTTCCTAAAATATACCATCCTAGAATACCATCTGTATCTAGAGAAAGAACTGTGGAGTTTAAACAAAGACCAAAGACCATTACCTGTAATTCAGGCAAAAAATGTTATCTTATTATATAATTCTGCTATGTCTTATACTTTATTTTTCTTCCTTAAGGATATGATTTCTCTGTCATCACATTTAACTTAGATTAGTGTATACCATGGAACAATGTAAAGACTAACAGACTGCTTTCTGTGGGGGTGGGGGGAAGGAAGCAAGATTAGGGGAAAAAATTGTAAAACTCAAAATAAATAAAATCTTTCTAAAAAAAATACCATCCTAAATTGACATAACACTTCAGATTATAGTCTGAGCAGATCAAAGTATGATTGGACCATCAACTCCCTAATCCTGGAATACTGTAGCTCTCAATGTTGACTAATAGAGCATTAGATTTTCTGGCTTTTAAAGCCTTTTCTATAGACACTTAGTCGACCATACATATGGCATTTCTAAATGACTGATTTTCAGTAATTGAAAGATCCTATAAATACATTAATTGTATTCATTTATCCCAGGTGATATTGCTCTCTTTTCCTGTTTTTTGCTCCTTTGTCTGTAAGACATCATCTTCATCAAGAAGGACCATAGTTTTAGAACTACATGGAACCTCAGAGTTCATCTATTCCAATAGCCTAATTTTACAGTTGAAAACCTAGATCCTCCACTTGAAAGCCTGTGCTCATTGAGCCTCATCAGCACACTTGATCTCTCCCAAGTTTACTTGATATTTAATAAAATACCGTTTCATGGTTTTACCTTGATGCCCTAAAAGAGTGCAATCAGAGTGGTCCAAGGTTTTTTGTTTGTTTTTTGCAAGACAGTGGGGTTAAGTGAGTTACCTAAGGGCACACAGCTAGTTAATTATTAAGCATAGTTAGGTAATTATTAAGTATCTGAGATAGGATTTGGACTCAGGTCCTTCTGACTCCAGGGCTGGTGCTCTATCCACTTCACCACCTAGCTGCCCATGTGGTCCAAGTTTTAAGAAGTGTTCAAGCAACACCTAGGAAGAAAAGAATGACAAACTGAGGCTAACTATCTTTCAAGTCAACTCAACAAGCATTTATTGTGTTAGCACTGTGCTAAATCCTGGAAATACAAATGCAAGCAAAAAGAAAGACAGTTCTTGCTCTCAAGAAGCTTACATTCTAATGAGGTAAGACAACACTTAAAATGGTCCTGAAAAGCAAGGGGGGAATCAAAGGAAGATACCCGCATAGAAACATAGTGCCAAAATCCAGAGAGAAAAAACATGTCTGGTGTAGACCCTTCTTCAAAATAGAAGTTCTAGGAATTACTGATCAATGAAAGAAGGGGGCCATGGCAGGGGAGGAAAAAAGCAACTGAAATATGTTGGTGAATTCCAAAGAATAAAGACATCTCCTGAATTTTTTTGCCCTTTTCTCTATGCGAAATAAAAAGTAAATAGGACATTTATTAAGCTTCTGCTATTTCTTAAATATTGTACTAGATAAACTGTATAACCTATAGTTTATAAAGCATTTTCTAATACATCACCTTCTTTAAACCTTATATCAACCCCGTGGGCCAGATCGGGAAGATAGTTAATCTTAGTTTTTCAGATGAGAAACAAAGTCAGAGACATTTTACAACTCACTGAGTCACATTGTTCATAAGTGGCAGAGCCATGCTTCTAGTCCAGATCTTGTGATATCTAGCTTCTGGTCTTAGGTAAATATGGGTTTGCATCATTTTTTGCACTAGTGGAAACCCAGTTCCCATGCCTCCAGAATCTCCTCAGTCTCATCATCTCCAGGTGTATCAGTGGCATCTCCTACCCTAGCTTTAGAAAGGGTCTGTATGTCTGCAATTCCTTTTTTTTTTCTTATTGAGCACCCAACTTGGATAATATTTGCTCTAATTCCTATGAGGAATTATCACCTGGGGATATCATTTTATATATATATTTATACTATTTTTTTGCAAGGCAAATGGGGTTAAGTGGCTTGCCCAAGGCCACACAGCTAGGTAATTATTAAGTGTCTGAGACCAGATTTGAACCCATGTACTCCTGACTCCAGGGCTGGTGCTTTATCCACTGCACCACCTAGCCGCCCCTATATACTATTTCATAGGGAAAATTTTATCTCTCACCTTGACTGACAACTAATTGGTCACATGAACTACAGACAAAACTCAGGTCACAGTAATTAAAAAAAAAGGAGGTCTTTTCTCAGAGTTTGTCTAGTTTATGGACAGATATGAACTCATTGGAGACTTAAAACATTTTTATGTGGTAATTGTCAAGTTTCTTCACTTTATAAATGAGAAGGGAAGAGGTTAAAAGACTTGCCTAGGGTCAAAAGTTGTAAGGTGATAATGCTAGTGATTCCATAATGAATTGTGGGTCATTGTTCTATTTTTTTTAAAAAAAGATAGTCTGGCTCAAACTATGGGAAGAAGTTCAATATTGTCACAGGAGTGTTCAGATCCTGCTTCACACCAAATATGGAAAAAAATTCTCACTTTTGGAACTAATTATTTTTACTGACAACAAAACTCAAATGGAGTTGTGATCTCATTGATTTAGATTTTGGCAGTAATGTGGATTGAAACTTGTTCACATGAGAATTCATTTCGTGTTCTCTCATAAGCTTGTCACAGTCACTCAAAGGACAATAGAATGACTTAAAACATAACAAATAAGGTATTATGAAGAACTCACACAAAAGTAGATGGAGCATTGGCCTATAAACTACAAAGATCTTGTTTTGATTGGTTAATTACTAACTAGGTGACTTTAAGCAAATAGTTAATCTTGAAGTTTCTTTAATCTGTAAAATGGGAATGGTAATAGCACCTATCTGCATAGTTGGAGACAGTATAACACTGGAATTTGAGTTAGATTTAAATCACAGTACAGAGTTTCAATCTTGGATCTTTTACTTAATACCTGAGCGATTTTGGGAAAATTACTAAACCTCTTTGAGCCTCAATTTCTTTATTTATAAAATGAGAGAATTGGAAAAGATTTTTGATCTCCAAGACCCTTAATAACTTAATATAGTGAATTCAAAACTCAAAATAACATTTCCAAGATAATATAGACAAAGGGTTTGGAAACCAAATCATAAAATTGTATTAATATGAGTCATTATTATCAGATAAATAAGCAACTGAAAAAAGAAAGTGGGATGATCATATGTTGAGATCAAGGAATAACATATGGAAAGGCCATTTCCTCCACTGGTATTCTTCAGATGTAAAGAAAAGACAAAGATACTAACAAAACTCCTACTAATAATACATTTATATAGCATCAAGTACTTACAAATCACTTTTCTTACATAACTTTGTTTTGTTTTGTTTTTTTAGTATTTTTGCAAGGCAATGGGGTTAAGTGGCTTGCCCAAGGCCACACAGCTAGGTAATTAAGGGTCTGAGCCTGGATTTGAATTCAGGTACTCCTGACTCCAGGGCCGGTACTCTATCCACTGCGCCACCTAGCTGCCCCCTTACATAACTTTGTAAGTGGATTTATCACTCTACCCATTTTTTCAGATGAAGAAACTGAGACTCAGAGAGGCTGAGTGATTTACTTAGGATTATCCATATGATAAATGACCAATTTAAGATTTTAACCCAGATTTTCTTGACTTCAAATCTTAACACTCTCTTCATTAACTCAATTGCTTCATAGTTTATTAAAAGATTATACAGAAGTGAAAAAGTCCATGACTAATCCTTCATCTACAGACATTCTCATCAGAAGACCTCTCAGCTTATGGGTGGAAACTGTTATTGGAAAAGCATGATCAGAACTAATTCCTGACCCCACTTTATCTGAGTAACCTGTGTAGTGAAAGGCAGAAATCAGGAAGTATTCCTTCACATTTTAGAGTAGGGGTTCTTAGCCTGATTTCTGTGAGTTTTTTCTTGTTAAAATATTCTGATAACTGTATTTTATACTGTGTTTTATTTATTTGTTTGTTTGTTTATTTATTTTTAGGTTCTTTTGCAAGGCTGTGGGGTTAAGTGGCTTGCTCAAGGCCACACAGCTAGGTAATTATTCAGTGTCTGAGGTCGGATTTGAACCCAGGTACTCCTGACTCCAGGACGGGTGCTCTATCCATTACGTTACCTAGCTGCTCCTGTGTGTTTTATTTCATTCATTTAAAAACATTATTCTGAGGAGAGTTCAAGAAACAAACAAAAAGGTTAATGTCCCAAACTTTAAAGAAAAGTTGAATAAAGAGGAGAATATATTCATCTTGTCACACTTGGAGGACAAAATGACCTACTATTTGAAGTGGACAAAGCAAGTTAGACTTGCAGCCATAGATACATACCCATATGCTGCTAACTTTAAAAATTTCTCATTTATTTATCTTTAACATTCATTTTTTGTTAAAATTTGAATTCTCTACTTTTTTTTTTGCCAGTCCTCCACCCCTTGAGAGGGAAGAAACATGGTATCAATTCTACATGTGAAATCACATAAAAGATATTTCCAGGTTATGCTGCTAACATTTACAGACATCAGTGAAAATGGATTCTTCATATATAAGATGAGAGTAGAAGCAGTTAATGGTTATTTGAAGAAGAGGGCCATACCAAGTAACCATACTGACTTGGGAATTAAGAAATTTGAATTCTAATACTGATTGTATAAATGAAGAAAAATGATTACATTTTTATGACTTTATTTTCTCCATTTACTTAAAGGAAAATCTTCCTTCATTCTTGAACATATGCATCAGAAATTCCCCTACTTTCTCTAGAAGATCTCTGATCTCTAAAATCTAGAATTTGGGGTCAAAATTTAGAAATAAATTCCTAATTTATTCCCTCATTGGAATGAGGACTCTGAGTTCTAGAAGTTTAAAACTGAGGAGACTTGGATGGCTCTCTACCAATTCCTTCAATTGGTGGCAAATGCATTTTCAAATGAATGATTAAATAGTAGCCCTACTTGTGCACTGAGGTTTTGGAAAAGTAAATCTTTATACTATATACATATACATATATATATATGTATATATGTATATATGTACATATATATATATATATATATATCCCAAAATGATTTACTAAAGATTATTCTTTATAGTTTACTGGAAACATAACTTCAACTTGCATACAACTTGGGGTGATGGTGAAATAGTGCTGTATATTGGGATATTGACAGCTCCAAAGATGCCTTCTCAGACAGATTACCTTTACTTATACAGAAGTGGTTCTTTGCCTATAAACATCTATAGAGCTAGATACCTGCTAACTGTCAGGGATACAAATAAGTTTTCAAAGAATTCAAAATCTTAAGGGGGGGAATACACAAAAGAAAGCCAAAAAGAGAGGGGCACCCCACAAGAAAGCACGAAGTGTGGGGCATAATGTTCAGGAAATAGTAGCAGCTGGTGGGAAATGAAAAGTTTAAAATTTTGAACCCTTATAAAGGGAGGCTTGGGGAGTAATTTTTGCTCTCCCCAACAATCAGAGGGGAGGCATTTGAGGGAACTGAGAATTTATTGAGTATCAAACCTGAAGTAACTTCTATGATTATGATTTCTGGTGAGTTTATTTTGGTACCACATCTCCTTTGGGGAGCTTTATCAAGGGGGTAAAGAGAAAGCTATTATCTGCTATCTCTGCTTGGAGATATATACTTTGGACTTTTGAGCTAAACAATTGCTTGAGGGGAAAGAGTAGGAGATTAGAATGTTAGCTAATTTACTCCCAGTTAGGTTTAGAAGGGGCATTTGAAAGGTCTTATTATGATAACCTTGGTTTGGACTCAGATGGATATTAATCTTTGACTTATAAACGGGAAATGAGGAGTAAAGGTCAACTGGTTTTAACAGTGAAAACAAAGAAAACAAGAAATAATAAAAAACAGTGACCGACTGATATGGGAATGGACCTTCTCAGGCAATTCAGGAGGAGTGATAGGAGGATGGTTTTGGGATATCTTCTCAAGTAAGAATCAAAAGTCTTATGGAAGTGTTTATGGTTTTTTACCCTTGGAATCTATAAAGGAAATTTATATTTCAAAGCGTAGAGGAAATAATCATTTGACATCCAAAAAAACCTAAGAGGAAGAAAAAAGCCTTTAATAATTGATATATCTTTGAATAAATGTATCTTTGCACATGCATGTGACAATAATATTTGTCCTTCATTTTTGAAGAAGACCATGACATCAGGCAAGTAATACCATGATAAGAACATGGATTGGATTTGAGTGAGGGAGATGCTGTGCTAACTCACCAATCTCACTTTGTCCTCCAGAGCCATCTAGATTCAGTGACTAGATATGAATCAGGATGATTAGAGGCAATCCTGTATGAGGAGCAATCAGGGCATAGATAATAAGTGGAAAGTGTTTAAAGCCAGATTCAAACTCCTACCCTCTGATTTGAATCCAAGACCAGTGTTTTATCCATTAAGCCACCTAGTTGCCCCCCTTGCAAATAATTGTACCATAGTAGGCAATACTGATTCATTAAAATTTCCCAAAGAAAAGATGACATTTGCAACAACACAAAATTCTAAGAGCAATATATCCTTACATGTGTAGAAAAAGATCATAGATGGTATCAAAGTGGTAATAGTTACCCAATGATTGGGTAATGACTAAATAGCTATAATATACAAATGTAATAGAATATTTCTGTGTTACAAGAAATGATCAACTAGATGAACACAGAGACTGACTTACATGAACTAATGCAAACAGAAGTAAGCAGATTCATGAAAACAATATATAAAGACTATATCCATGTAAATGGAAAGCCCACCACGAAACATGTGAAAAATTAAGGTTGTAAAATTATAAAGATTCAAATGACATATAAATTGATATCTTCTTCCATTTTTCCCAGAAGGTAGAAAATGTCATTCACTGAATATAATTATTTTTTAATGTATTGATTGAATTTGCTGATATTTTCCTTCCTCTTTTTAAAAAGATTTTTCTAAAAAGGATAGTTCTAGAGGACACAGGAGAGAAATTTAAGCAATGTAAAAAAACATTAGATATCCATAAAAATCTACTTCAATAAAGATCACAAAACCAAGTCAGAAATTATGTAACGAATTTTGGTAGGTATTCAATAGGATCTACAATGATTACTCAAGGTACTGTCCAGTAATTCTGAATTTCTTTGACTGAAAGGATCACAATGCTTAGTACATTGAAGCCTTATCCCTTCTTCCATGAAAATCAGTGTTTATGAATTATGTTCTAGTCCAGGTGGTAACATACATGATTGTCTCAGCCACATACTTTTGCAGGAAATGTATCACTTTTTTTGTTGCCACCATCTGTTGAGCTGGAAGATTCCACCCTTGTGGTCTTTCATCTTGGACCACATGCAAATCTACCTTTGCCAGGCATAATTTAGACCTCCAACAACTGCTTCTGCAGGAGGAAACTATTCATATTATATTTATTCATCTCATAGGTTTTTTCTATTGAACTTCTCAGTCTGGGGGTTTTCTCTATTGAACTTCTCAGTTTGGGGACACATACTCCCTCTACATACCATACACACACACACACACACACAAACACATACACACACGACACAGAAGAGCAACTTAGGCAATAAGAGTCCATCATCCAGAATCTTAGTCAGGACTAAGGACTCACTATGTCCTATCAGCAAGGCATTTTTTGCCATGCCCACCCTCCATGGGGAGGTACTTTTCAGAAATCTCCAAAAAAAGGATACCATGTGATTTTATCAGTGTGGATTGAGGGAACTCATTAAATTGATCAAGTATTTTTCTGATCAACACCAGCCAATTAATTAATAAATTTATAAAGTAGCTATTATGTTCCAAACACTGTTAATGTAAAAATATATAAGATTCAGATCTTGATCTCAGGAGGCTTATATTGGGACATGGGGGGATAGGCAAACATATGAAAACCATAAAAAGGGATAATGAAATAAAAACAAAGAGATTTAGGCTAACAATTATAAAAAAAAGTTTAAAGAAGGTAAGATAGTTGGTGAGTTTCTTAAGAACAAAGATTGTCTTTTACCTAGCTCTTAACACAATGTCTGGAACATATTATGGACTTAATAAATACTTACTGATTGACTGATTAACGGAACTGACATTAGGAGTTTAAAGGGAAGGGTCCACAAAGGAAGGGGAACCTGAATTCTTTTTTTTTTTTTTTGTTTAGGTTTTTGCAAGGCAAATGGGGTTAAGTGGCTTGCCCAAGGCCACACAGCTAGGTAATTATTAAGTGTGTGCAATCAGATTTGAACCCAGGTACTCCTGACTCCAGAGCCGGTGCTTTATCCACTGTGCCACCTAGCCGCCCCTGGGGCACCTGAATTCTTGAAGGAAAACAGATTTCGGAAAGGTTAATATGAAGCAAGGAGGAAGGGATAGGATTAGAAATCAAAAGAGACAGAGAAAGACAAAAAGAGGGAGGGGGAAGGAAGAAGTGAAGAAAGAGATAGAGAGAGAAAGAGACAGAGCTACAGAGTCAGAGCATTTTTGTACCAAGGAGAGACGTGATCATAGTGATGCATTGTACAGATTATTCCAGGCTATAGTGTAAGGAATAGATTGGAAAAGGGGGGAAAAAAGGAAGGAAGGAAAACCAGTGAAGAGACTCTAGGCAAGAACAGATGTAGATTTGAACAAAGGTGATTGGAGTGAGGTTTGAAAGGCTTGAAGAGAGATTTCAGAGATGTGATAGAATTTTTCAATTGATTTTCTATGGGGAGGGTTCAGAGATGAAAGGGATGAGTCAAAGAAGACATAGAGCTTATAAGTCTATGAAATTGAGATAATAGGTTCTGCTCCAACAATTTGTCAGGGTTATTATAAGTATAGTATAATAGATATGTAAATGCTTTTATAAAAAAAGATAAAAATGTTAAACAAATGTAAGGCATAATTTTTATCACTTTAAAAATTCTTTATGTTATTGTCTAATATTCTTTGAGCATCTCTTTTTTAAACAATAATAAACATATCTAAAATAATGCACTAAAATGGCATCATAAATTCTGCTTATATATGGGCCAAGTGGGAGTATCTAATGAATTAGTCAGCTTATTTGACCATAGTTGACAGTGGTATTTGCAAAAGTTAAGAGAAAAATATTGATTTAATCTGTTTACTCTCCACGTGAATTGGGTTACTCATAGTACCTCATGCACTTTTCATTGCTTTTGTACTTAGAATTCTTTTCTCTCATTTGGAATCATCCCTAACATATCCCCAGCTCTGTAGGTTGAACTTGTAGTCTGAAAGTGTTCACAAGAACACAGCTATGTCACTGACCTTGTGATACAGAGGCATCATCGCCAAGAGGGTTGATTTACTCAGGCACAAGACTCCAAGTAACTTTTTTTTGTTCAGTTGTTTTTCATTCATGCCTAACTATTCATTATACAATTCGGTGTTTTCTTGGCAAAGACAATGCAGTGGTTTGCTATTTCCTTTCCCAGGTCATTTGACAGATGAGGAAACTGAGGCAAAGAAGGTTAAGTGATTTGCCTAGCATCATTCAGTTAATAAGCTTCTGAGGCCAGTTTTGAACTCTTGAATGAGTCTTTCTGGTTCCAAGCCCAGTGTTCTAACCACGGTACCATATAGTTGCTCCAAGCAACATATAGGATAGTCTAATACACAAAACTTTTTGCTATAGAGGTACACAGCAGAGGGAATCACAAGGAAAGCCAGCCAGGAATATCAGTCCCTAGAACAGCATTCTTTCTCCATGAAAAGTAATAGCATAAGTCTGCTCTCCCTTCTGCCAACATAATAAATTCTAGTTATAATAGAAAGATTATTTTATGAACACTATTTTATAGCCCTGGCTTTCTAATTTTTTGTGTGTCTTATGTGCACCTAGATGGCGCAGTGCATACAGTTAGGCATAGAGTCAAAAAGACTTCAAATCTTGCCCCAGACACTGTGTGACCCTGGTCAAATCAATCCTGTTTGCCTCAGTTTCCTCATTTGTTAAATTAACTGGAGAAGGAAATTGAATTCTGGTATTTTTGCCAAGAATACCCCAAATGGGATCGCAAAGAATAAAATATGACTAAAATGACTGAACAACAGCAACAAAATATATTAACCCATAGAGCAAGAGAGAGTTTGAAGCCCACATTAGCACTATAACCAAAAGCAGATGTCTTCCTGCTCCCACAATTCAATTGTGCTACCTCCTATATTGTGGTTATACCTTGATCTCCTCAGGTAGCATAAATGGTTCATTCTTTGAATGAACTCTCTCATAACATTTGGTTTTATATTATAACAACTTAAGTATGTGAAGAAGCTCCATTTGATCTAGGTAACACTTTTTATTCAGTTTTAAATCTACCCTAATGGCTTAGCATTGGTGATATTTAAGAAGTAATTAATACATGTTTTTTGAATTAGGGAGAAGTTGTGTCATGGTGGAAGAAGAACTGGGTTTAGAGTTATTTCTCCTTCATTTTTTTTTGCAAGGCAAATGGGGTCAAGTGGCTTGCCCAAGGCCACACAGCTAGGTAATTATTAAGTGTGTGAGACCAGATTTGAACCCAGGTACTCATGACTCCAGGGCCGGTGCTCTATCCACTGTGCCACCTAGCTGCCCCTCTCTTTCATTTTTTAAGAAGACCAATGATGTTTTGGGATCTTGCCTCATGGAAGAATTGAATTTCAATGAGGCAGAGCTGCATGGCAAGATAAAAGTCAAGACGATTGGTGGTGGTCCATATTGTCACAGGATGACCTTGGGATTTTCAGGGTCTGACCAAGCTTTAAGTGCTCCACAGCACCTGCTTCAATACCCTTCATGGCCATGACCACAAATTGTTATTATGAATCCATGCTATTGGGGAATGTCTTCGCTTTCTTGGGATATGTACTCTCTGACTCACTGATGGGTTTGAGGCAGTTAGAGTTAGAGGGCCTCCCAATATCTGTGTGACCTTGATTACATCATTTTCCCTCTCTGAACTTCAGTTTCTTCATTTGTAAAATAAAAAGTGTTGAGCTAAATGGCCTTTATGTTCACTTTTAACTCTAAATCTATAATCTATGAAACTAGAATTCTATGAACTAGGTAGAGTGGGTGCTGGACCCTGGAGCCAAAGTTTCAAGTTTGATGAATACAAGATTCAAAATAGATTTCTATTTTAAGCCAAAATTGTAATGGGAAATTTGCAGGGAATTAAATCAAATAATGACTTTCTAGTTTATTTTGTTACTCCTTCCATGTATCTGTATCTGATTTATCTTCTGCTTGAATGAATGACTATGATTCAAGGTATGAGATCATAGAGTTATAGAATGTTAGAGATGGAAGCTTCTTTATCATTTCATTCAGGTGCCTCAGTTTACAAATGAAGAACTTTGAAAATCCGGGGGTTGAAATGTCTTGCCTAAGGTTACTTAATTAGGCAAAGATTTTTCTTGCAAAGTTTGTCTCATAATTTTTTCCTGTATTTTTAATATTCTAAAGGGTATCTCTCTCATTATTCAGACTGGTAGAGTTAAATTATTGAACTAAATTTTACAGAATCCCAAGTAAAAACCAGTTATTATGTGTTTATCTTTCTAAAACTGCCTTGACACAGAGGCTTTTTTTTGATTACTTTAAAAACATATACATTTTGACCCAAGAGGCCATCCATCATTTGATTAGGAGCAGTTTCATATGTTATACTTACAGACTGGTTTTCCCAATAATATTGCTTCAACCATTTCTTTGGAATTATTGGAATTTGCATCAGGAGATAAAAAAATTTGATTTCGGGAGACAAATTCTGCTGCCCATGGGTATATAGATAATTACAAATGTATGGAAAGTTCAGCTGATGATATTCTCATCCAATCTACCAAACTGATGTGAGTTTTAGAGTTATTTGTGCACATAACTCATCTTAGGATAATCATGGAAGAGTCATACTATACAAATAAGAGTCACTATTACTAACTTGATTTTTTAAAGCAGCACTAGTGAGATATTTACTTGTGTGTTCACAAAGCATTCATTCATTTATTCAACAAATAATTATTAAGTGGTTACTATGTTTAATGCTAATGAAATCACAGACCTCTATTCTTCCACTGTTTAATGTGCCTTGGAGTGGTGGTAGAGGAATATGAAACTAAATAAACTTTTACTTTTCAGCTGGAACCTTATATTGCCTCACAAAAAGATATAATTAATGTAAGGGTTTGTATTAATCTCTTTTTATCTTTAGGCCTAAATATCTCTTATGGTGACACATAGTGCTTTTAAGTCATTTTTGAGTGCATGAACAGGTGCAACAATGATGCTAAGAAATTCATCCATCTATTCTTTCATTCCTTCAACAAAGATTTATGGAGGCCATTTAGTACAAACTATGATAAAATAAGAATGACCTTTCTAATACACTGGACAAATGATCATCTAATTTTTAATTAAAGACCTCCAGTGAGAGGGAGCCCACTTCCATTTCATTCTGAGATAACACTAAATTTATAAAGTTTTCTTTATATCAAGATTAAGTTTTCTTTTTTGAAAATGATAACCATTACTTCTCAATTTGTCCTCTGTAGCCAAGAACACATTTATCCCTTGTCTAGAAGACAATCAAAGATTTGAAAACAGGCATCATGTTTCCCATAATCTTCTGTTCTAAAGGTTAACTACCCAATTCCTTCACTTGATCATCATGTGGTTCAATTTCATTGCCTTTTTACCGATCTATATTTTCTCCAATTTTTATTCATGTATTCATTCATTTAATTCAATATTAAATGCCTACTCTGTGCAAGGGATTGGGTTGGGATATGAAGTGAGATAGCCCCTGAATTTGAGAAATTTACATTCCATTGGAATTTAGCTTTTCAGTGTCCTTCCTAAAATATATCTCTCAGTTCTATGAACCAACTGTTAGAGCCCGAGGGAGACACAAAAATGAATAAGTTGTGGTCCTAACTTTCAATACATTTATAGCCCAATAGGAGAGATATTATGTAAAGAGATGTATTAAAATTCTGTGTTAATCTCCCTTAATGTTATACTTTCTCCTCTCTCAAATTATATTATATTTATCTATTTCCAGGTTATAAATACTCCAGTAGGATGAGGGCAGGGACTGATTTCTTTTTGTTTCTGAATTCCTTAGAAAATTTTTGTTGTTCAGTCCTTCAGTTGTGTCTTATTCTTTGTGACCCCAACCATACAGTCCACGAAGGCAAAGAAAGTGACTTTCCCAGAATCACACAGCTAGAAAGTGTTCGAGGCTGAATTTGAATTCATGCTTTTCCTGACTCCACTCTATCCTCTGAACCATTTAGCTTCCTATAAAATGCAATGGGTGCTTAATGAATATTCAGATGAATTGAAGCTCATAAAAGAGAAGAAAGTGGGAAATCAGATATGGAAGAAATGATCACCAGCTGTGGGTATCAGATGGGAATCAGGATGGGGAAGGGATGGTAATCCATGACCTGTGAAAATAAGGTAAATGAACTGTAGTATTATGGAGGGCTGTATGGAGTAAGTGGCATTTGAACTGGGTTTTGATAGATATGTAGAATGACAATAGTGGGAAAGTAAGGGAAACAATTATTACTTGGTTCATAAAGAGCATAGATAAGACCATGGAGGCACGAAAGTACAAAACTTATTTGGGGACTAGAAATGATGAGTAATTCAATTCAGCTACTGTATAGGAGAGATTAAAGTGCACAGTGTGAGAGAAAATTGGATGAGTAAGTTGGAGCCCGCTGTGGCTTGATCTTCCTATGGTACAAAATTTGGATGTGATGGATTAGTGATGTGGAAAGAGTACTGATAGGGTCTTGGAAAACTTGAGTTCTAATCATGGCTTTGCTCTGAAGTGAGACCACTTCAGTGAGTCACTTAATTCCTCAGGGCTCAGTTTTCTCATCTGAAAATGATACCATATGATCTTTAAGGTCCCTTTTAGATCTAAAATTCCACGAATCTATTTTTTCCCAAGAGAAATGCTTTTGGTTCTTTTATTTGGTGGTAAAATCCCTCTTCCATTCTTTGGGGGAAAAAAGAAACTATATGACCATCAGCAATGAATGAGAAATTAATTCCATTAGCATTTACAAAAATCTCAATGGCAATATTTCCTAAACAATGGTTCCCATTTATGGCATGAGTGAAACCATTGTGCTTTCTGCCAGTTACACAGACACCACTTTATTCTTAGCAGCTGTGCTCCCTAATTGGGAAAGGGTCTAGTCCAGAAATGATAAAAGGAAATCACAATTCAGGACTGAGAATTAGGCCAGAGTCTAGCTCCTGCTTCAGTCTTCCCAATTCTTTCTTTGGTTGTGAGCTGTTATTTTTTTTTTTTCAGATTTAAGGAATTTGTCCCTGAGAGAGGGTTCCCGTGCAATGGTTTGCCCTTTTGGCTTGAATGTTTTCTATTTTTATGTTTGAAGTTGTGTTTATCAGGAGCAGAGGTCAAAAGGTCTTAATTGACAGAGCTGGTCTTTCGCCATAGCAGTTGGAGTCAGGAATCTTTCAGTAACACTCAGACCTAAGAACTTGCATTTTCACAGAATTATTATATAAAAAATGAAAGGAATCATTTAATCCCATTCAACTCAACACATCTATATGAACATTTATTAAATGCTTACAATGGGCTAGGTTCAAGTGATGAAGTAGGAAATACAATAGTTCTTACCCTCAGGGAGTTTACATTATATCTGCACACAGAAAATAGATACAGTATGGAAAAGGCCACTTAGAAAACTCCCTTTCCTGATTCTATTCAACATTTTGTATCAACTCTGAATGCTTTGGGGATGACAAAGAGTCTGACTGCTTTTGACCATGTGCAATTCATAGCTGAAAGAAATATGTTTTGAGTAGAGGAAGCCATCCTTTCCTTGATCACCGAGTAGTAAGAACTAAATACTCAGCAGTGGACAGTTAAACATGCCCTATTCAATCCTCAGTTACAACAAGCCATCTGTCTTTTTGACTATCTCTATCTATCTATCTATCTATCTATCTATCTATCTATCTATCTATCAATCATCTATCATCTCTCTCTCTCTCTCTCTCTCTCTCTCTCTCTCTCTCTCTCTCTCTCTCCCCCATCTTCCTATCTCTAGCTAGTTAGTTATAAATATATGTATAGACTTTGTTGTTCATTTGTTTTCAGTCAGGTCCTACTCTTTGTGATCCTATTTGAAGTTTTCTTGGCAAAGATACTAAAGTGGTTTGCTATTTCCTTCTCTAGTTCATTTTTCAGATGAGGAAACTGAGACAAACAAGGTTAAGCGACTTGCTTAGGGTCACATAGCTAGTAAGTGTATCAGGATGGGTTTGCATTCATGAAGATGAGTCTTCCTGACTTCAGGCCCAGCATTCTATGCCTTATGCCACTTAGCTGCCTTATCTATATATCTATATGTTATGAATGAGCTTAGAGTTACCAATTAAAGATTGAGAGACCTTGAATAATGAATGAATTCAAGTTCATCCTTGGAATTTAAAACAGCTCAGGATTTATTATAGAAGGTTACAAAGTGTACAGATTAAAATTTTTTCTCTTCCTAGAGATGCAGCATGCATTTTGAGGACAGAAGTAAAAAACAGAAGACTAGGCTAGTGTATGGGGCGGGGAGAGAGAGAGAGAGAGAGAGAGAGAGAGAGAGAGAGAGAGAGAGAGAGAGAGAGAGAGAGAGAGAGAGAGAGAGATCAAGAAGAAAGAGAAGGGGTTGATGCTTTTCTTCCAGGCTTAAATGCACTTCTGTAGTGAGTTGGACAAAGGGTGGTGCTTGGAAAGTGGTCTAGCACCTGGCTCAAGTATTCTCCAATAGGCAAGCTACATACTAGTCCTTCCTTTCCCTTCCCTGTACATGACCTCTAAGTTCAACATGTCATTTTCTGTCATGCCAGTGTTAGCTCAACCCATCAAGGAGATGATACAAATTTTATATTTAACAATGGAACACTACGAGTTAATTTACATCCCAGGAGCAGATAACATTTTACATTTTTACAAAATTTAACAGTATAAAGGAATACAAAATTTGTTTATAAATGACCAATTTCTAATATTCATAATTCCTTGCATCATTTACATATACAATGTATGTCTTACACTCTTGAATTCTATATTTCTGATCAAAAATTTTATCAGTTTTTAATTGGGATTTGTAAGTCTGAATGTTAACCTCTGCCCTCTTCAAGGTCTGTATCTCTCCCATTATAAATCTGAAGGCAGGCTCTGTCTGAGAGAAACAATCTAGTCCCTCTCTAATTGCATGTGCAAGTTTGGACTTTCACAGTTGTGTAAACTATCAGAATAAAGACCATCCAGAGAAGGCAGGAAACTGGTCATGTTATTTCTAAAAGAGACTGAATAAATCCTTATACTTATGACATTTTGGAAAGGGAGAATTCCCAATGTTTTATATGTCTGTATCTGAAAACAAAATAAAATACCAAATCAGAAGAGGAGACAGTAGTCCTGTTGTTGATTGGATCTTTGTTAGTTTTGATATGGAACAGATCTTATGGATGAGTTAGAGAATCATAAAGTAATCAATGACACTTTTATGCACTAATAGATAGCTTGATTGGCTGCCAAAATTTTATGATCCTTTGTGAGATTTCTGTGAATATTATTTCCTCAGTAATTTTTTGGTCGGTACTTTTAATGGTACCACCTACCCATGTGTTCAGTAAGATCCTAGAGAATAAAATTTCATTGATAAAAGTATTTGTTATTCATTTTTTGTCTAAAGAAAATTATGATTAACAACAACTATGTGTATAGATATACACAGGTATATTATATATTCATGCATATCATATATATGTATATAAATATAGTTGATCTTTAACATTCAGGTGTTTAACTTTTGCTGCTTCAAACATTCTCATGATTTTATTAGTATTTTCATTTTTACCTTTGCTGTGGCAACCACATAGGCTCATGGCTATGAGGAAAAAAATGAGAAGTATAATATGAATAAGTTTGTAAAGCTGTCATACACCAAGACCCTTCAGGATATCGAGCAGCCCATGAAGCAGATGGTACTGATTGATTATTTCAAACTTGGTGCATCCTTCACAATTTCCAGTGCCATCCATCAGATGTAACAGACATATTATCAGGGTTGATATTGAGACTTGTCCGTTGCATTTTCCAACAGGAATGACTAAAGTCCCAGTGTCTGCTCCCTTGGTTTTCAGATGGCGGTCAAGGTATTAAAATTTTACAGTATATAGTATAGTATATAGCTACAATGCCCTCATACTACCATTCAGCACAATGAAACATAAGATTCAGGTTAAAAATGTTTTAGTTTAAAAAATTTTATTTGTTGTATGGTATTTGTGGTATTGTAGATTTCATGTGTTATGAGAAGTGAATATTATCTGAAATCAGTTTTTTATTGAGATGTTAGCAGTAAAAGCCACAGAATTCTAGGGAATTACTAGTGGGAAAATGTTTTTCATGTTTCCAACTTTATTTTGCATAATGCATTTTATGGGTTATTTCATGGTTACTATATTAGGAAAAATACATGTTATCAGGATTTATGTTTTGTTATAAAGAATTGCATGCAGAAAAGTATATTTTTAGCAATTTCAAGTGAAAAGATCAAAGTTTTTGGGAAACATGGGGAGCATTGGGGGCTATGTTTCCAGATATCTTTGAAGATATGACTGCACCTTGAGAGCACAATCAGACATTCTGTAATGTTTCCTATCCACTTACTGCCTGGTGATGAAAAGGTTTTTTTTTTCTTTTTCTTTTCTTTTTTGCAAGTGAACTTTAATTTATTATTACTATTATTGCAATAATGTTGTTAAAAGAGTAAACACAGGGGTGGCATAGTGGCATAGTGGATAAAGCACCTGCCTTGGAGTCAGGAGTACCTGGGTTCAAATCCAGTCTCAGGCACTTAATAATTGCCTAGCTGTGTGGCCTTGGGCAAGCCACTTAATCCCATTTTCCTTGCAAAAACCTAAAAAAAAAGAGTAAACACAACTCCTTCCCCAAGAAGATGAGAAACCTCAAGAACAGAGAGAGAGAGCGAGAGAGAGAGAGAGAAATGTACTTCAGTCTGTGTTCAGATTCCAAAGGCTCTGTTTCTGGGGTGAGTTGCTCTTTACCACAAGTCCACCAGAGAAGTTGCTTCAATATTTTCCCCACAGATGCTATTACTAGCTGTACCTCCACTCTATTCCTCCCCACTCTCATTTATTCTATTCCCTCTCTTTCTCCATTCATCCTGGCCCTATTCAAAAGTGTGTTGTATCCGAGTACCTTCTCCCTCAATCTTCCTTCTTTTCTATTGCCTATCCCCCCCTTCCTTCCTCCCATTTCTACTTATCCTATCCCTTTCTTCTTATTTTTCTCTAGAGTAAGATAGATTTACTCACCCTATTGTGTATGTTATTTCCTCTCTGAGCCATTTCTGATGAGAATGAAGGTTCACTCATTCCCCCCCATGCCTTCCCCCCTTTCCACTCCATTGAAAAAGCTTTTTCTTGACTCTTAATGTGAAATTTCTTAGCTGCTTCTTCATCTCCTTTTTCTTTCTCCCAGTACTTTCCCCTATCACCCATTGACTCCATCTTTTGTTTTTTAGATTTTTGCAAGGCTATAGGGTTAAGTGGCTTGCCCAAGGCCACACAGCTATGTAATTATTAAGTGTCTGAGGACAGATTTGAGCTCAGGTACTCTTGACTCCAGGGCTGGTGCTCTATCCACTGCACCACCTAGCCGCCCCTGACTCCATCTTTTTACTATATTATACCATTATATTCCACTCCTTCCTGTGTCCTGTCTATATATACTCCTTCTAACAGCTCTTATAAATGAGAAAGGTCATATGCATTATCAATATCTTCTTCCCATGCAGGAATATAAACAGTTCAATTTCATTAAGATCCTCATAATTAGTCCTTCTCTTCCACTCCCTCTATGATTCACTAGAGTCCTGTACTTGGAGATCAAACTTTCTGTTCAGCTCTGGTTGTTTTAATAGGAAAACTTGAAAGTTCCCTGTTTCATTGAAAGTCCTTCTTTTTCCCTGAAAGAGGATGTTCAGTTTTGCTGGGTAGTTGATTCTCAGTTGTAAACCAAGATCTTTTGCCTTCTGGAATATCATATTCCAATCCCTACAAAGAATTTTAATGTAGATGCTGCCAGATCCTGTGTAATCCTGACTATAGAGCCTTGGTAGTTGAATTGTTTGTTTCTGGCAGCTTTTAGTATTTTCTCTTTGACTTGTGAGTTTTGGAATTTGGCTATAATATTCCTGGAAGTTTTTCTTTTGGGATCTCTTTCAGGAGGTGATTGGTGAATTCCCTCAATTTCTATTTTACCCTCTGCTTCTAGGATCACAGGGCAATTTTTCTGTATTGTTTCTTGGAAAATGAAGTCTAGGCTCTTTTTCCTGGTCATGACTTTCAGATAAACCAATAATTTTAAAATTATTTCTTCTGGATCTGTTTTCAAGGTGGGTTGTTTTTCCAATGAGATATTTCACATTTTCTTCTAATTTTTGGCTTTTTTGGAAGAGTTTTATTTCTTCCTGATTTCTTGCAAAGTCATCAGCTTCCTTTAGTTCCATTCTGCATTTGAAGGAGCTATTTTCTTCAGAGAGCTTTTTTAATCTCCTTTTCCATCTGGTCAGTTCTGCTTTTTAAGGCATTCTTCTCCTCATTTGCCTTCTCTTTTACTTTTTTCCATTAGGTCTAAACTGGTTTTTAACATATTATTTTCTTCAGTATTTTTTGTTTTCTTTCCAAGACTTTGATTTGGTTTTCATGATTTTTCTGTATTGCTCTTATTTCTCCTCCCAATTTTTCTTCCACCTCCCTTAATTGCTTTTTTTTAGATTTTTCAAGGCAATGGGGTTAAGTGGCTTGCCCAAGGCTACACAGCTAGTATTAATTGCTTTTCAAAGTCTATTTTGAGCTCATCCATAGTCTGAGCCCATTTTTTATTTCTCTTGGAGGTTTTGGATATGGAAGCTTCGATTTTGCTGCCATCTGAGTGTGTATTTTGATCTTCTATGGGACTAAAGTAATTCTCTATGGTTAGATTCTTCTTTTTCTGTTGTTTACTCATATCCTCAGTCCAAGACTAATTTACAGCACTTACAAGGCTTTGGTTTTTTTTGGGGGGGGGGTGACTCCCCACTGGGACCTTTATTCCTCCAAGGTCTTAAGATCTCTTGCCTTTGCTTTGATATGTAGATGACCATGACACTTCCCTCTGCCCTGGAGCTATAAGGAGGAGTCCTGCTTGGCTATCTTAGTAAGGAAGCCCAAACTACAACCTGGATCTGAGTATGGGTAAATAGCAGAGACCTATCCCAAGGGAGAGCAGAGAAATATATGTAGTCTTCCTTGACCCCCTTACCGTCTGTGGGCTGTGCTCTGGAGGTGCAGGCTATGTTCTCCAGATCCTTTTTTTTTTTTTTAGGTTTTTGCAAGGCAAATGGGGTTAAGTGGCTTGCCCAAGGCCACACAGCTAGGTAATTATTAAGTGTTTGTGACCAGATTTGAACCCAGGTACTCCTGACTCCAAGGCTGGTGCTTTATCCACTGCGCCACCTAGGCACCCACATTCTCCCTCACTCCACACTCATTCTGGTGAAGCAGAATTCTCTCCCTGCCCCTTCAAGCTTTTTCCAGGCTGTGCTGTGACAGGGGCTTTTTCCAATTCCAGGTTCTGGTGAAACACACCTTTCCCGCAGAACTTCTAAGTTATCTTGGACTGGGAAAATGTATCACTCAGTCTTTCTGTGGGTTCCACCCCTCTAGAGGCCCTTATATGGCTAGAGTCATAATTTGTTGACTTTTGGAGTTTTGGGGGGTAAGAGTTCCTGGAAAATGCTACCTTCATGCCGCCATCTTGGCTCCCTTTTGTCTTTTTCTTAAAATGATACGGTATATGTATACAAAAGATATTTGCTGTTCAAATCCATCTCCATTCTGGGGGGTGGAGGGGATGCAGTAAGCTCCTGGGCAAAGAAAAAGCATATCAGTGACTTAGTCTACTCTTTTTAGACAGGCTGACTTGTGGCTATGGGCATGGTGTCTCTTTTCTTCAACCACCTGCACTTCCAAAGATTGGAAAAGTAAGGACTCAGAGGTCCTGGAACAGTATCAGAGTTGTTGACTATACACAGTCCTGAGGAATGGATATTTGTCCTTTATTCTTGACAAAGAAGACCATGACATCAGAAAAGTGATACCTTGTCAAACATGTGAATTGGATTTGGGTGGGGAATGCTAAGCTATGTCAAGAGCCTCACTTTCTCCTCTGGAGCCATCTGGATCCAGTGACCAGATATGAATAAGTACCACTGGAGATGGCTCTGGATATGAGGCATTTAGAGTTAAGTGACTTGCCCAAGGTTATACATCTGGTAAAGGCCAAGTGTCTGAGGCTGGATTTAAACCCAAGATGTCCTTACTCCAGGTCTGGTGCTTGATGTACTGCACTATCTAGCTGTCCCCCGGGGATGACCTAGCAATCAATTGACACCAAGATGCTGTGTCCTGAAAGCAAGGCAACACTTTGTTCAGTGGCAATGCTACATATGGAAGTGAAGTTAGAGGGGCAATGTTTTGTTTTTAGCAACCATGCTATGCTTGAGACCACTTGCTCCAAGGACTAGGAGGAGAGGTATAACTGTTAGGAGGTGATATATTTGTGTTTTGTTCTTATATTAGTCAACATTTATTAAACCCCTACTAAACACTCTTCTAAGTGCTTTTTTTTAATAAATATTCCTTTACAAAGCCAATTTATATTAACTAGTAAAATGATATTGTGTTAACCCAGTATTATTCACTGGATTAATCAATGAAATTGTCAGATAGTCAAGAAGTATTAAGTATTCTGTGTCAGGAACTAAGTTAAGCACTAGGAAAAAAATGAAGGTGGGGGAGGGGAATGGCCCTGCCCTTGAACAATTTGCATTCTAATGTGGAGAAAACATGCAAATAACTAGGTATTAGATAAGTGTGTGTGTGTGTGTGTGTGTGTGTATATATATATATATATATATATATATATATATAGTATATACATATATAGATATATCTATATTGATCTATATATACATCTAATAACTACTTATTTGTACATATATAATATATGGCATATTTCATACATGCATATTATAAATAGGAAGATACTAATTGTAACTAATGATTGATGTTGGAAAGATTGCACTTGAATGGGAATTTGAATGACTAGAATTAGGAAACACTGCTTAACTCCTTGGAGTTACCCTAGAACCTGAGAGATTTAGCTAGTCAGTGTCTTGCTATTGTGAATTGGGATGTGAAATTTTTGAGTATAATTAGGCTACATATAAATTTGATACAACTCCAAAAGCATTCATAAAGTATGCACCAAGAACTCTTCTAGATCTGAGGATACAAAGAAAAAAGATAAAACTTTTTTTTTAAATCAAGGAATCTCCATTCTAATGGACAAAATTTAATTTCAGAGGAGAAGAATGTGTTTAGTAGAGTTTGGACTTGAACCTAGGTTTTCTGACTCATATTCATTGTTCTTTCTACCATCTGGAATCCTAAATTAGCTGTCATCTAATCCAACTTTCTACCAAATGGATTGATACTGTCTTTGATAGCCTTGGCAAGTTGGTAATTTACTCTCCTCTTGGACAATGCCATTATCAGAGAACTCATGCTGCCTGAATCAATCCATTCTGTTTTTGAAATTCCCTTTAAATTTTATAAGGTTCTTTATTATATTGAGTCAAAAATCTGCCTGTGTGTCTTGTCCCACCATCAGACCTGGTTGTGACCTTTGGGACCAAGCAAAACATAATTCTCTTTGACTTGAAAAATCTATGAGTATTTGATAATTGTTTTGACCCATGAAAAGGCTTTTTTATTCCAAGATAAAATTCTCTAGTTTATTCAAATGTTCCTTGGAGAACTTGCCCTCTAAGAGGACGATCCTGTCCCCTTCTTACCCTAATCAAAGATCTCTGAATTTTTTTCAATTTCTAATTAATTTTGAAATAGGGAAAAAATGTAAGAGAAGACTAATTTTTTAATCAAGAAACTCATTCTGAGAGTAATTGATTTTCTACTTTCCTTAAAAAACCCCCCAAACAATAGCAAACAACAGATTCCTCCTATTAAGAGTAGAATGGCATCTGAACTCCCACTGGGCTTGTGAAAATGGTCCATTGGTTTCTGTTCTGGCAAATTAACAAACAAAAGGGCCAATTTCCATGTCATTTGGCTGTTATCCACTGTCTTGCCCATCCAGGATGCTGAGTTAGTTCTTCCCAAAGTCTTTCTTAACTTCCTGGGTGACTTCCTGACCCAGTGGAAATGATGGTTGGGGGGCCTCAAGACAAAAAAAGGGTTTTAAAAAAGTTTGTAAGGAAATCATCAATCCTTTTTTTTCCCTTAGCTATGCTTGCCTCTTGAATTCAGCAGTAAACTGCAGATCTAAATGGAAACTCTGATGGAAGATGCAAAGAAAGGAGAAACAAATACTTTTTTTATTGGGAAAATCTAAGTCCATCATTATATTTTATACTAGTCAAAATCACAGAGATACAATATGACTGATTTAAAGTCACATAGCTACGTTTAGTGGTAGAGAAAGAGAGGGTCTGTGGAAGGGCATGGATCAGACTCAATTAGAAGTAGGTTCACTAAACTATACATCACTGTAAGACACTTATTGTCTTAGAAAACTGAAAATATTTACTTAAATTTTTATTAATAAAACAACACATTAAAAATCAGAAAGGAGCTTTTTTGATTGGAACACATTTTAATTTGACTTGAGATGTTCTTGGGAGAGTTGTGGTCTGTGTGTGGCCCTTGGGTCACATTTATTTGACACCTCTGATGTAGTGGAAGGAGCAATGGATCTAATAGGACCTGGATTTGAACCAAAACTCTGTGGTGATTCCCTCTCCTTACTCTACCTTTTCACAGATTGGCTCTCTTTCCTGGAAAGCTCTTTCTTCATATTCACTTCTTAGAATTCCTAGCATCATTCCATGTGTTCCTCAAATATCACTTCAAGACCTTTACCCATTCTTATACACCCTTAATTTCCACTCCCAGAAATTACTTTGTAGTTGTAAAATATATTTATTTATTTATCGATGTAAATGTTGTTTTTTCCCTTCCCAGGAGAATATAAACTCCTTGAAGAGCTCATTGAGGCAATGGTATACCTAGTGTATCTGACACTCAGAATATATCATTTTTAATAGCTCCTCCTTACAAATTACTTTCAGCAGTAATAATGAAATGAAAATAATAATGTTTGGAAATTTTCTTTATTTGAATTCTATATCTGTAGTCATGCCAATAGTAATGTTAAAAATATAAAGTCCTAGTATAAAAAAGAAAAATTATTTGTTTTTTAGAAAGGGACCAGGAAGCCTTATATCTATATATTTGTCTGTAATGGTAATGAACAATATTGCCACTTCCATTTTTGAACCTTAACTTTTTGTCAAAATTGATGTCTGCATATACAAGTTGCATAGAGAATATAGCCAGATCTGGCAATTTATCTTTGTTCATAGTTGATCAAAGAATATTTTTTATTTGTTTGAAAAGTTTTTTTTACATAAAGCAACAGATTTATGTGATTAGGAAAAGTCTTAAACATGAAGAAACGATTGGCAGAGATGCCCTCTGTCTCGAAGGTCACCATGACATCAGGGAAGTGATGTCATGACATGCATGTGAATTGAATTTGAATGAGGGGGTTCTGTATTAAGTCACTGGCTCATTTTCTCCTTCAGAGTCATCTGGGTCCAGTGACTAGATAGAAACAGGTGACAGAAGATGACCCTGGATGTGAGGTGATCAGGGTTAAGTGACTTGCCCAAAGACACAAAGCTAGGAAGTATTACATGTCTGAAGCCAATTAGAACTCAGGTCCCCTTGACTCCAGGGCTAGTGCTCTATACAGGGCACCATCTAGTTGTCTTACTTTGAAGTAGTTTCAGCAGAATGATTAAATCTGTAAGAGATATTTTAAGGATTTAAAAAGAGAAAGGCGAAAGAGCTCATGTATTGTAGATGGCCTTCTCAAGGAATTTAGTTACAAAGGGTGGAAGAGATATAGGAGTTAACAGAGGTGGAAGGTTCAAGAGATTTGTTCATTATGCAACATATACTTACATGTATATAAATTTGCATGTTTCAATGGTATTCTTTTTTTTTTAAATTTTTTATTTATTTTCATCAATATGCACATGGCTATTTTCAAATTACAAGATTTCCTTCCACCCTTCCTTCCCACCCTCCTCTCCTAAGCAGCAAATAGTCAGGTTAGAATTGTACGTACATATTTTGACAAACATATTTATAGATTAGTATTAATTATTTTTGGTATGAGGAATTAGGATTAAGGGAAAGATAATTTTTATAAAATGTTCATCAGATTAGGAAGGGTTGGTTGTGTGTGTTTGTGTGTGTGTGTGTGTGTGTATGTGTTTTGTTTTATTTTTCTTCCTCTGTATGGGTATAACATATTCCATAGCTGGTCTAATAGTTGTCCTAGCTCTCTGGACTGCTGAGAGGAGCTGCTTCCATTAAGGTTGCTCATCTCACAATGTTGTTGTTAATATGTACATTGTTCTCTTGGTTCTATTCCCTTCACTCAGCATTAGATCCCCAAGTCATTCCATGCTTCTCTAGAGTCTGACCATTTATGGTTTCTTACAGAACAATAGTATTCCATAATATTCATGTACCATAACTTGTTTAGCCATTCCCCAATTGTTAGGCATCCCCTCAATTTCCAGTTCTTTACCACTACAAAAAGGGCTGCTATGAATATTTTGCAACACGGAGGATTTTTTCCTTTTTTTTTTTTTTTATAATTTCTTATTGATATAGACCTAGAATTGGAATAGTTGGGTCAAAGGGTATGAGAAGTTTTATTGCTCTTTGGGCATAGTTCCATATTGCTCTCCAGAAAGATTGGATCCATTCACAATTCCACTAGCAATGCATCAATGTCCCAATCCTTCCATAACTTCTCCAACCCTGATCATTTTCCCTTTTTCTCAACTTGGCCAATGTGATAGATGTGAGATGGTACTTCATCGTTGCTTTAACTTGCATTTCTCTAATCAATAATGATCTGGAGCATTTTTTCATGTGATTATATATAGCTTTAATTTCTTCATTTGAAAACTGTCTGTTCATATCATTTAACCAATGTTATACAGTATAAAATGGAATTCTAAATCTAGATTCTAGCTGAAACTAAATTAAAAATCTTCCTACCTATTATTCCTTTTTGATATATATATATATATAAAAATATATATATATATATATATATATATATATATATATATAATATGATACCTTGATCTTTATTCTGTGATTGGTTTTTTGTTTATGTTTTTTGTTTTTTTTTGCCTGGCCTTGGAGAGCCACCATTTGCATCTGAGGTTTGGGGAAGGTCTAGAAATATATAGTTCCATGAGAAAGCTAGCCACTGAGGCTGCCAAATTTTATTTCTATGCAGAGTAAGGATAGGCCTGCAAAAGGGATCAGGATCACCAACCACCTAATTTGCTTCCATGCTTACCCTATTTCTCAGACATAAGTCCTTGAAAAATTCTTTCAGACAAAATAAATTAACAAAAGCTGAAAATACAATTTTTGTGAGGAGTCAGGTCTGAATTATTTTAAGTATTCAATCTTAGTGAAAATAATAGAAAATATCTATAGAAAAATGAATCTCTATAGGGGCGGTTAGGTGGTGCAGTGAATAGAGCACTGGCCTTGGAGTCAGTAGTACCTGGGTTCAAATCCAACCTCAGATACTTAATAATTACCTAGCTGTGTGGCCTTGGGCAAGCCACTTTTAACCCCATTGCCTTGAAAAATCTAAAAAAAATGAACCTCTAGAAAAATAATTCATGAGCACAGAAGAAGTTGTTTGTTCTAGTGGAAAGAAACCTGGTCTTGGAATGGGAAAATTAGTGTTGGCAATTTTCAGTTTTGTGAACTTAGATAAATTCCTTAATGCCTGTGCCTCATTTTCCTTGCAGATTTAGAGCTATAAGGGACCTCAGTTGTAATTAACTATAACCCTTTAATTTTACAAATAAGGAAACTGAGGTGCAGAAGGGACAAATTGATTTGTCCAAAGTCATAGAATTGTTCAAAGTTAATGGTTGCATGGGGATTAGAATTCAGGTTGTTATTTCAAATTTAGTGCTATTTCAACTATAACATACTGCCTACATTGATAAAATTGTAATTTTATTTGTCCCACCCATCTCACAGATTATTTCATCCATAATATGAACTAAAATGCATGGAAAGCAATCTTAAATAAAAAGGAGTGTGGATTATAAATAAAAAGGAACTAGTTTGTATTGACTCAGGAGAGCCAATGGTTAAATTTTCAATGTGACAGAATTCATAAATTAGAAATCAGCAAATAATATGTCATTAATGTGTTGGGGTTTCTATACTGAAATGATGGAGAAAATGTTACCATTGCAAATTGATCTTAGAAGTGAGTCATGCTGAGAGTGTGTGTGTGTGTGTGTGTGTGTGTGTGTGTGTGTGTGTGTGTGCTAGCTGTTAAACATCTGCCATCATATCCCTGATTAAATTGTTGGGAAAGAAATCTTTTAGTTACATGAAAATTTTTTGGTTACCATATTCTAAATTGCCACCTAAATATGAAAAAGATGCAGTTTAGTAGACTGATTAGGTAGCCTAGAACCAGTCCAGATAGTAAGTTGAAACTTGAATTTATGATGATACCTGACTTCAAAGTACCTTCCCAAGATGGGGGAGGCATAGTTAGATACCAATTTATCTAAAAATGGTGAATTGCAGGCTCAACATGAGTGAGCAGTATGATATGGCAATATGATATTGGGCTGTATTAAGAGATACAGAACTCCCAGGAATAAGGGATCGTGCCATGAGACAGCTGAATGAATAGAGCTTGGGGCCTGTAGCATATGTTTGTGATAGAATACTGATTAGCATTAGGAAGTGATAAGTTTAGGGGTGGTGCAGTGGATAGAGCACTGGCCCTGGAGTCAGGAGTACCTGAGTTCAAATCCAGCTGTAGAGCTGCCTATGTTGATTTTTTTTAAGGTTTTTTTGCAAGGCAAATGGAGTTATGTGGCTTGCCCAAGGCCACACAGCTAGGTAATTATTAAGTGTCTGAGACCGGATCTGAACTCAGGTACTCCTGACTCCAGGGCCGGTGCTTTATCCACTGCGCCACCTAGCTGCCCCTCTATGTTGATTTTTTAAAAATTCCTCTTATTTTTTTTCATAGTTTTCTTTCTTTTCCCCAATTTTTTGTTAGTTCTTTTTCCTCTAACAGAAATGACTAATATTTAAATATGTTAAACAAAATGCACATGTACAACTTTTACCAGAATGTTCACTGCTATGGACAGGGGAGATGGAAGTTGAAAAATGTGTCACTCAAAATTTTGCAAATAGATCAAAGTTGAAAAACTGGAAAAAAAAAGTGACAAGCTTAATGATTTTACAAAGGCATGAAAAGACTTGCAGAAAATGGTGAAGAAGGGTCAGCTAGGTGGTGTAGTGGATAAAGCACCGGCCCTGGAGTCAGGAGTACCTGGGTTCAGATCCTGTCTCAGACACTTAATAATTACCTAGCTGTGTGGCCCTGGGCAAGCCACTTAACCCCATTCTCCTTGCAAAAAAACTCGAAAAAATAAATGGTGAAGTGCAAAGTGAGAAGAACCATGAGAACATTGTATACAATAACAGCAATATTGTTTCAGAATGACTTCAAGCAACTAAATAATTTTGAATATTATCAAGTACAAATTATAAATGGACTTATGAAGAGAGATTATAATTACAAATATTAAAAATGAGAGCAAAAGTTCCTTAACAAATACCATCATTTATTATTTCTGATCCTGGAGTATCTCTTAGTGACTCAAATTGTGGATGGTCCCCAGCTATTTAGTTACTACTGTAAGTTAATTATAAAACCCTATATGATCGATTTTGATCAGATCTCTCTCTGAAACCCAATGGCATTTTAATTAGGCATTATATCATAATATTTGTTATAAAAAATGTTTGTTCTTTTTGAAGTTAAATCATTCTTCCTTCTGGTTTTTGGCATTTTCTCTGTTGATTTAATTGCTTGTGTGTTGTAATTTTATTGAGACATTTTTGCTTGATATCTTTGGTGTTTTGGATCTTTTTATATTCCTGAATCATTCACTTTCTGACTTCTATCTCTTTGTTGATGGGTTTGTATTGCAAGGTTATCTCAGCATCTTCAGGTTGCTGGATATACCTTGGGTGGATGGGTGAGGGCAAGGTGTTTTATTCCAAGCTTAGAGTTCTATTTGCAGGAACACTTACTTATCCTGAGTGATTATATCTGTATGCCATCTTCTGCTCTTTTTTGAACATTTTAAAAATATTTCATTAATGTCTTTCTTCTCTTCTTTTTCTTTTTTGACTCATTATCCTTACTCCCCCCCCCCCCCAAATCCCTCAATCCAATGAAAATCCTCCCTTGGAACAGATAATCATAGACAAGCAAAATAAATTTACATTGTATTCATCATATCTGAAAATATATGCCTCATTCTTCACCTATGCTCTTCTCTAAGAAGTGAGAGGCATCTGATGAACAAAAACTTTAATCTTGGAATGGTTGACTGAAAATCTGTGGATCCTTGCTTTTTTGCTTTAACTTGGGTAGATTATTATCCTTTGATGATTGGGGATGATCCTTCTGGAAGATAGGAGATAAACATTACATCCTTTTTCAGACCCCTGAAGCCCTATATTATTTGCTTTTCTTTTTGCTTATGTAATGAATAATCACATTTTACTTCCACATAAAGGCAGGTGATGAGCTTGACTATAATTTCCCAATAACAAAGGAAATGACTTAGTTCTTGAGCAGATCATAATTTTGCTTATTTGCTCATTGCCTGGGAGAGTTCTTATACTTTTAAGTATTATACTTTTAAGATGTATTTCATCAATCTCATCAAACTACTGTCAGCCTTGACTCCAGTGGTTGCCATCCCTGATTATGCAGTGTCTTGGGCTGATTTTGTTGGCTCCAAGTTCCAGGGGCTGTGACATTTTGCAATTAGGAGAAGCCTGGTCGGTCAGGCATGTGGCATACATTCAGAAACCTTAGCAGAAGCCAAGACACATCTCAGGATGGCTTTCTGGCTGTGATGGACCTGCTCAGCTGCAGACTATATCAGTCCAAAGTCCCTGCCTGAAAGGGTATCAAGTTTCCTAAGAGCAGTTTCTCTTTAGTTAGGAATCTGCAACCTTTTGAATACAGCAACCTAGAAGGTTTAAATTATAGGAATAACCTTGTGGGTTTTCAATTGACACTATTTTAAATCCTGGTTGGGGTTGAATATAAGTGTATCTTTGGGGCAAAATTGGACTAAAGCACACAAACTTGGGCATTCCCTTACTTGTAGGAAGTAGAATGAATTCTTTCACTGCCTTCCAGCCTAGAGAAGAGAAAGGTGTTCTCTCTCTCATAAAGAGCAATCCCCTACTTCATCCTGACTTGTACACACTCACACACAAGCACACAAATACACTCACAAAATATCTCTGACAATTTATTATAGAGGGCATTGAAACTCCAACGAGGGGGCTTATAGGATGATCTTTTATGTTTTTTTAAAAAAATATTTTATTCTCTGACACCTTTAATTACAAATATCTCCTTTTCCATTTACGAATTCCTGTCGGGAAAACTTCTCTTGTAACAGAATTTAAAAGAAAGCAAAAAAAAAAAAAAGACAGTTCATCAGAATTCCCCATCCCATTAATTGAGAAAACATGAAACATTCCACATTTGATATCCCTCAAATCTACAAAGGAGAGAGAGAGAGAGAGAATCGATTTGTCTTGGAGATTCTTTTTTTAATGTTGCTATGCTCTCATCCTTATTCTTCTGGACTCCAGAAAGTTAAACTAGTAACAGTGATTGGAAATTGCAAAGGAGGCAGAATTTAGATTGTATCAGAAAAAAAAAATCATCCCAATAAGTAGAGTTGGTTCAGAATGGATTCCCCTTTCTAGAAATCTTTGAGCAAAGACTTGGGGAAGTTAAGGAAGGGACCTCACAGATAATTCATTGTAAGCCTTACTTAAAATATAGCAATTTTACAGAGAGCTTTTGAAATTTTGCTTGAAGATGGCTAGCAATGGACAATATGCTCCCTGCCAAGCAGACTATTCCATTTTGTTTAGCTTCTGCCTAATGATGGCCAGTGTTGGGTAGAGCTGCAATTGAGAATTTTTCCAGCTGGGGAAAATAAAATTTCAGGGATGGGAGGGGAGGAGTATGGGAGCATTACTAATACAGAATTCTGAAAGAAAGGGAAATCTGCTTCTAAAGAGTTCATTAGGGGTTCTGGGGAAAGGCAGGCTCTAGGAGAGCAGTAAGCATAGGGATGGAGGTTTTCAGACTATCACAGGAATACCAAAGAAATCTGTATCCTATGACAAAGCCTCAGTCACCCTACCTTCATCATAACTCTGGGAGTGTGAAACTGAGACAATTGCATTGCACTTTTGGATTTTAATTATTTAGCTTTAATTATTAAGTAGATTTTTTATATTTGAACACATTGATACAGAATGCTAAGAGAGGCATATATAAATTATATATAAGGCATACAAATTATACGTATATGTGTATATGCATATATAAACTACATGTGGATGTGAGTATGTGTGTATATATATATATATATATACATACATATATATATATATATGAAATATAGGCATATATTTTTAACTTGCTCATAAACTTTACTCCATTATCTACTCCAGCCTTATTTGATCCTCTCTCTAAATGAAAAGATATCCTTTTTCCTCAAAGTTTCCTAGAATTCACTGTATGTGTTCTCTTGCCCTAATCCATAACTTATATTTATCAGTGTGTGCCTGAAGAAGATACTCTTTAAAATCAAACTTGTGCAATTGTATCATTTTCAGTCTTTCTATCTCCAATGTAGGCACTTTTATATTGTAGGTACTTTTACTATGTAGGCATTCTAGCAAGATCCAAAGTACTATCATCATGAAATCAAACTCTGATTTTAGGTGAGGGCACTGAGGTAGAGCAGACTATTGATTGAGAGTTGCTCTTTCAGCAAGAAAGCTCCAGAAAATCTCATCTCTTTCACATAATGGCTCTTTGATTCTAATGAGCATGCTTAACGTCTTGATACTCTTAGCAACTCTCTAAAGCTATACATTGCAGGACAAATGCAGATCTATATGGACAGATTTTTTTCTGATTGGGTGTTATTTATGCCAACAGCATCTCAGGTTCTTCCTCCTCCCCTCAAACAAACAAGACAAAACCCAGAAAACCTAGGAGTACATAGTGGAGTTTTCATCCATTATGCTTTTAGCTTATCCCAAGGTTACTTTGCATCTGTTTTTTCCTATCTACATATGTGTATGTTATTTTCATTGTAGAAAGGTAAAGTCCTTTGGGGGAGAGAATGTCCTTCCATTGTATTGATAGTATATGCCTAGTGTCTGATGTCTGATAAAATGATATTTAATTAGTAATAGTTTATCATGGTTGATTCTCTAGTTACTCCTGATTTTTTAAGTCTTTCAAAGTCTAAGTGCTATTTTTTCTTTTTTTAATTTCCTTTATAATTGTGGTGATTTTCATTATTTTAGAGATATCAACTAGCATAACATTTCCCTGTTCAAAGAAGAGCAGAAAAAAGAATATGAAGCCAGGAATCTCTACTGTATATCTTTAAGGAAGTATTTCAAATTTAATTTAAACATTGTAAAACTTGTTTGTCTTCTTTTAAGAACTCTTTTCTGCTTTACTGTTTATTTTTTAAATGATTCTTTGGTGTTGTTTTCTTTCTTCCTTCCCCCCTTTATTAACTATACCTTGACTCCCTTTAATTCTTACCTTTTAAAAAATTACACAAATGCTCCTTTGTAACCAGGAATATGCATCATTATGGAGAAAAAACAATTTCCTTTCTACCCTATGGAAAACTCCAACAAGGAACCCATGACCAATTCTCTTGGAATTCCACTAGTTATTAACATAAGGCCTCTGATGGGTAGAACATAGGGCTCATGCAATCTATAGATAGGATTCTGTGGTTTCCAGAGTAATGATCCTCATTATACAAGAATTCTGGGAAGGGACTAAAGTATTTCTGAACCCAACAAAGAATCCTAACTTTGCAAAACAGGCATTCCTCTTGTGGGGCACAAGCACCACACTCCTCTAGGCATTTGGAGGAAGGGGAAAACTATAAACAGAGTTGTTGAGTCCTTTTGTTGCTGTAGATGACATATTTCTTGGGGGTAGTTACAAATGGAGGCTATTCTACTGTGAAACAATCTAAGTGATGAATACAAATCCAAGCAAAAAGAGACAGTCCCTGACCTCAGGAAGCTTACATTCTAAATTATTTAAGATATTTGTTAATTTTATACTTATGATATATATATACACACACACATATATATATATAATATCCATATTACATATGGATATACATATATAATATACATATTATATATATTTGCCTTCCTCCTTAGAATATAAGCATTACATTGAGTATATAAGTACAAAGAATGAAACATTTCCTACTTTTAAGGACTTTATATTGTAATGGGGGTGACAAGTATACATAAAAGTATTTTGTTTACTATTTTTCACTTATGTCTGACTTCCTTGTGATCCCTTTGGGGTTTTCTTGGCAAGGTACTAAAGTGACTTGCAATTTCTTCTTCAACTCATTTTTCAGTTAAGGAAACTGAGGTGAACAGGGTTTAGGGACTTGCCCAGGGTCACATAGCAAGTAAATATCTGGGGCTTTTACTGGATGGAGTCTTACTGGCTCTGGGTCCAACATTTTATCCACTATTCTGCCTTGCTGCCTAGAACATTAAAATATATAGAGCAAAAAAAACATAGGATGGGAGCAGCTGGGGGCACAGTGGCTTTGGAGTTAGGAGGATCTGAATTCAATCTGGTCTCAGACATTTAATAACTACATAATTGTGTGACCTTGGGCAAATCACTTAACCCCATTGCTTTGCAAAAACAAAAAAACAGGAAAAAATATATACAGCATAAATATCAAGTTAACATTATGGATATCTTTGGTAGTCTAGCAATGCCTGTAGACTACTTCTCAAAATAATGTGTTTCTCATCCATGTTCATAGGCCTCCATCCCCACCCTGAAATATGTATATAAACTCTATGGGTTTATGGACATCAGATAAAGAATTTCTGATTGAGAACAATCCCTCATTTTACAGAAAAGGAAAATGAGACTTAGAGACTTGACTTTTAACCATTTTACTTAAAATATTTTAAAACATTTATGGGACAGGTAGAATTTCCTAGGTTTCCTTACTCTTACTTGAGTGTTCTTTCTATTCTACTAAGCTGTCATATATCCTCCACAGCAGAATTACAAAAGCATGAGCAGGGATTTCATGGAACAAGGTTTTAATATTTTATGGTCATACAATACAAAAGGAAACAACAAATGTGAATGAAATCTACAGAGGACTTAAAGCTTTTCTTCCACTTAACAATCTCAAACTTTGATATAGGGTAAAAGATGATTAGTTACGTCTTCCCTAAAATTGGCTTAGATTTGCATTGTGGAGTCCGGTTTAGGGTAGGGTTAATGTCCCATGACTTTTTTTTTTTTTTGCTTTTTGCAAGGTGATGGGGTTAAGTGATGTGCTCAAGGTCACAGAGCTAGATAATTATTAAATGTCTGAGGTTAGATTTGAACTCAGGTCCTCTTGGCTCCAGGGCAGGCACCACCTAGCTGCCCCCTATGTCCCATGACTTTTGACAGACACACATGAATACAACCCAGAGGAACTCAGAAGCATTAGAGTCCCAAAGGATTTCAAACTGGAAGGAAACTTAAAGGTTATTTAGTTCAACTTCCTTATTTTACAAATGAAGAAACTAAGTCCCATAGGGTTTAACTTATAGTCAAACTGATAAAAGTTAACAAAGCTGGATTTCTAATTCTAAATTCAGTTTTTTTTTCCTGCTAACATCATGCAAACACACATATCCCTGACTTTGTGATACAATATTATCAGGAATCCAATTTTCAGTATTCTCTTTGCCCAAATCTCAGGCAGTTTACAATTTACCCTGGCACACAAGATTTTCCCCTGGATACATACAAGATAGGAGAACTTAAGCAGATTCTCAGGAAAAGTCACCCAAGTATACTGTATCTCTTTTCCTGCCTTGTTCTGATACAGTGAGTATCACCTTGATCACTGTTGTCTCTTTTCTTGGACTACCAGTTCCGTAGGCAGTGGAATGGACCAGCCTATGACAGCAATATGGATGGTGTCCTTCTGTGTGCATTGATCTTCCTATAGGAAGCTCTATGGGGAGAAAAACTGGTTAAATAATAGAAGAGAGTAGTGTGATAGATTAGATAAGGAAGAAACAAAAATAATTTAACTCAATAATTCAGTCTTTAAGAAACTTGTAAAAGTAAATTACTTAGGAAAGAACTTCCAATTTGGAAAATTATTGCTGAGAACACTGGAAAGCATTTCGAAAGAAGCTAGTTTTAGATCATCTTCTATCATACACCATAAGCAATTCAAAAAGGAGACATGATCAGAATAGTAAAGGCAATTTTTCCAGTTATGATAGGGGATTTTTTTTATTTCCCAATTACATGTAACATTTTTTTTTTACCATTTCTTTCTAAAAATTTTTGAACTTTAAATTTTCCTTTCCCATTTATCTTATTCCTTGAGAAGACAAGCAATTTGTTTTGAACATAGGTGAAGTTATGCAAAACGCATTTAAATATTAGTCAAGGGGGCGGCTAGGTGATGTAGTGGATAAAGCACTGGCCCTGGAGTCGGGAGTACCCGGGTTCAAATCCAGTCTCTTAATAATTACACTTAATAATTACCTAGCCGTGTGGCCTTAGGCAAGCCACTTAACCCCGTTTGCCTTACAAAAACCTAAAAAAAAAATAATAATTAAATAAATAAATTTTAGTCAAGTAGAAAAGGAAACACTAATAAAAAAAGGAGATAAATAAAAAAATGCTTCAATCTGCATTTAGAGTTCACCAGTTGTCTCTGGAGATGGGATAGCATTTGGATTTCTCTTGGATCATTGTCTTGATCGGACAGGATAGTTACATCTTACACAGCTGATCATCTTAATAATATTGCTATCACAGTATAAAATGTTCTGGTTCTTCTCACTTCACTTTACATTAGTTCATAGAAGTCTTCCCAGGTTTTCCTGAAACCATCTAGGGTAAGAATTCTTAGCTAAAACAAAATGGTTTCAATTGGGACAAGAATAGATAAATTATTTTTCTCCAGGTTTTTCTCATTTCATTTTGCATCACTTCATATAAATAGTCCTAGGATTTTTCTGGAACATTCTAGGGGATGAATTCTTAACTAAAAGCAAAATGAATGCAACTAGGACAAGAAAGTAAGAGGACATTGAGAAAGAAAAATTTTGCATCAAATATCTTTTAAGGACCTGATATCTAAGTTATAAAAGGAATTAACATAAATATTTAGCTAAAATCCACTATCTAATTGCTAAGCAGGCAAAGGATTTGAACAAAAATGTTATAAAAAGAATTAACAAAAATGTGAAAGAGTGCTTCATTGCTAATAATAAGAGAAATGCAAACCTTAACAATTAAGAGGCTTCTCATTACACTTCTCTTTACACTTAGAAAATCTAGCAAAGGTGATAAAAAGGTATGTGTTCAAATCCAGTCTCAGATACTTATTAGTTCTGACCCTGAGCAAGGCACTTAACCTCTGTCTTCTCCAGTTTTTTCATCTGTAAATTGGGGACAATAATAGAAACTACTTCCTATAGTTGTTGAGAGAATCAAATGAGATAATGTTATTAGATGATTGGGGTCACCAATTAACAATCGAGAGTTGGTGAAAGCGAAAGAATTCACATACATTCCATGGATTTAAAACTACTCAGAATTTATTATAGATGGCTGCAAAGTATACAGATTAAAATCTTTTTTCCTCCTGGAGAAGCACTTTGAGGACAGGGTAGGCTAGGTGAGGTGAGAGGGAGAAAGAGAAAGGGAGGGGAGGGGAGGGGAGGGGAGGAGGAGGGGAGGGAGGGGAGGGGAGGGGAGGAGAGGGGAGGGGAGGGGAGGAGGGGGAGGGGAGGAGAGGGGAGGAGATGAGAGGGGAGGGGAGGAGATGAGAGGAGAGGAGAGGAGAGGAGATGAGAGGAGAGGGGAGGAGAGGAGAAGGGAGGAGAGGAGAAGGGAGGAGGGGAGGGGAGGGGAGGGGAGGGGAGGAGAGGAGAGGAGAGGAGAGGAGAGGAGAGGAGAGGATACATAGCTATAAGGACTGACTTAGTCTGGCCACATGGCAGAGGAGCTCATGGTTTTCCAGCAGGTATTGGCTGGAAGCATGTGGCCTAAGAAAGAAAGAGATAACTATCCTTACAAAGCCAAGGTAGGGTCAAGAAGAGTGGAAAAAGGAGTTGATGCTTCTCTTTCAGACTTAAATTCACTTCTGTAGTGGGTTGGACAAGGGTGGTGCTTGGGGAGTGGTCTAAGCATTTGTCCAGGTGTTCTCCAACAGGCAAGCTATGTAATGGTCCTTCCTGTCCCAAAGTGTGTGACCTGTAAGTCCAACATGCCATTTTTTGTCATGCCAGCATAAGTGACCAAGGTCGGGTAGCTGGAAATCTGAAGCTGGAGGAAGGTGAACAGTCCAAGGCCACTCCCATCTGGAATGGAGTCACTTTGAACAAAAGAGCTCCCCAGATAGGTACAAACAATATTTTTCCTTCTACAAAATTTATTTCTAATCACAATATCTGCTATTTCCATAACTCCCTGCATCAATAATATTTGTTGTTGGTGGTTCTTGTCCTTCATTATCAAAGAAGACAAAAATGACAATTTTTGTAAAATGCTTGGCACAGTGTATGTGTTACATATTATTATTACTAACCATAACTTGTAATTGTAATAATTAGAGTTAACATTTATATTTTTGTTGTTCTGATTGACAGCAGCTAGGTGGGGTACAGTACATAGAGCATCAGACCTGGAGTCAAGAAGACCTGAGTTCAGATGTGACCCAGACACTTACTAACTGTGTGTCCTTGGGCAAATCACTTAATTAATCCTGTTTACCTCAGGACATAACTGAAAGACTGAAAAACAACATATAGTAAATGTTTTAGTTCCAACTATGAACATTAATTAGTGCCTGTTAGCAACAACAACAATAAATCTAAATGAATCTAAAAGTGAATGCCATGAAATAATAATTAGAAAAATTGCCCCCCCAGAAGTTAGAGGATAAATCATCTTAACCTCTTCTTTTCAGTGGTAAGAGACTCAGTGTAGAATACTGCACTTATTATAATGTTGCATTTGGTTAATTTGTTATATAGTCTTGCTGAACTTATTTTTTTCTTTGTTGTAAAGGATGGCTCTCTGAAAGAAGGGGAAGTACATATTGGAAATATAGGTGACATAAAAACAGAAATTATTGATAAAATTTAAAAATAATTACATATAAAGAATTATATTTTCTTGAGAGTAGTGAAATTGCTTGAAGAAATGGAGCAGGAGGATAAGAAAGAGGGTAGGGAAGAAGGACTTGGCACTTTGTCCCATATATGTGCCCAACATATGGTCCTTTTAGCCTGGTTCTTATAAATTTGTTCTGACCTAAGTTAGCTGATGATCAAATGGTCAAACCATGTTAAGGCTAGGAGGGTCACTTGATGAGCTGCCCTTGCACATTATAACCAGATGTTCATGAGGTCATGCAACTGCCCTGTCAGTTATTCCCCATTCATTTCCCAGATCTGGTTAGCCTATCCGAACTTTGAAAAAAATATTTCTAAATGGCTGCTTGCCAGATAGTCAAATTGAAGCAGCTGCCATATACACATGAACCTTCTCATTTTTTTAACTGAAAAAAAATTTCATTTTGACATAGTCAACAAGTTTTATTAAACCCAGGAAGAGACCACCAACTCTGTATTTCCTGGACACTGTTAAACCAAGTAGCTAAAAGGTACTAGCTACAATCATATACTTTCAAAAATTATCATCAGTTGAAAGAAGGTTGTGTGATTTAACATAAACAACTTCACATAAATGTCTGTAGTATTTGATGAATTTTGTTTAATTCTGTCATCAGTTATTTACTGTATTCATTGTGTATATTGTACTTTGACTTTTCTTTTTCTGTGCTGCATTATAGGACCATAGTAATTTAAAGTCTATACAGATCCAATCCTTTTATTTTACTGATGATGCAACTGAGTACTCAGAGAAGTTAATTTACTCATCCAGTCTCACACAAATTAGTTATTTGGACTCAGCTCCTTTGACTTATTTCATGCTAGCACTTCCAAGTCTTTGACTTCTTTCTATTTCTTATTCCTTATAGTTATTGCTAATATCTCTGTGGTATACTGTGATCCACTACAGACTCCACTGAAGTAGCTGAGTTTCCAACCCTAAAAACTCCTAAAAACTCTTATTCTAGACATTCCATACCCCTTTCTCAAGGCAGGAGAATTTCTACAGACTTCTATTTAATAAGAAGGACCAGACTAGAATTTCCACTTATAAAAGTGCCCAGAAAATGTATTTTTTGGAAAATCCCTCTTTCTAGGCAGAACTTTAAAGATGGTGAAAGTATACTTATAAGCAGCATGTTAACAAGGGTAAACTGTTGGGACTTTGCTCCAGGGTGCCCACATCTTAGATAGAAGGAAGCTACATTTCCTCCCAGAGAAACACATTTCTTCTCCACTGGGATTCCTCTTCTCCTCCCCTTCCCTCACACTTCTTTGCTGTGCCTGGGGTCTCAGGACTTTCCTCCCCAGACTAAAGTCCAGGTCTCCACCTTATGGTCCATTGTATTGGTGCTTCTCTCTGAGATCTTGCCTTCTCCTTTACCCTCCTCCCCTCTTTTGGTACAACTGCATCTATAATTAAACTTTATGCCACTCTGTTGCCTTGACTTCCCCCCCAAAAAACCAATCAACATTCAACTAAGCAAACAAACAGTTTTTGCCCCAGGTGAAAGTTTCTTAGTATATTCTTTTGCTTTCAAGTTTTGATTCCGGGATAGCAAACTTGGATCCTGTTGCTTGGATTTATAGAATTATAAGTTAAAATTTATACCTAGTAGCCATGAGTGAATTATTAATTATATCCTTGGAACCCTCATAATATCATCTGGCAATGAATACATAAAATGAAAATCTTTTCCTTGAGCATATACTGTGAGGAAAGTGCATTACTTAAAAAAAGATGCAAGATTCAAAACTCAATAGGGTTTTAGTGGAGAGTTGACCTCAAAGTTAAGAAAACATGGGCTTAAGTCTTACCTTCATAACACACTGTTTGTATGTTTCTGGGTAAGTTAGTTAATATCTCCATTTTCTAGGTAATTCTCAGTGTAAGGTATAGGAAGTACCAATCTGTATCAGTAAAGGGAGTTTTCTCCTTAGAGAGTTAACTATACTAGAGAAGCAAATCATAGAACCAGTCCCAGTCCCTAACCTTACAGTGAGTGAGAGAGGAAATGTGTCTATAATATTGGTCTGAGAACAAGTGTCTAAGTTTGAGTCCCAACACTATACAAATCACTTCTTTTGTCTGGGTCTTGGTTTCCTAATATGTAACATAGGGAAGTTTAACTGGATAAATTTTAATTTTTCTGTTATTTTGAGAAGTTGGAAATTGTAAGGGAAAGAACTCTATACCGGATTGTCCTGGGAGTTAGTAGACTTGGATATTTGTGTCACTTCAAATTTTGATTGTCTTAGCAACTCCAAACACATCATTTCACTTTCTTAGGCCTTAGTTCTCTTCTCAATAAAAGTAGACAGTTTTTATAAAATTACCATGGTCTCTTCCAGCTCCAAAATTCTATTCAAAGCAACTGCTCTTTTCATGGGAATCTGAAACCATTCCACTGTCACTCCCAGACCCAGGAGAATTCTCTTGTCTGTTGGATTTAAAAACAAACAAACTCCTGTATTGGCCATTTGAAGCCTTCTACAGTCAGGATCACTGTACATTACTCCCAGGTAAACTAGCTTGCTTACTGTGCCCTCTATACAACATCTCACCAGTCACTGTCTTTGCAGAGATTCCCCACCCCCATGTTCAGAATACCCTTTCTTCTTACCTCTGCCTTATAGAATTCCTGCTTTCCAAAAATGCTCACCTCACATTCTACCTTCTGTGGGAAGCCTTTCTTGATTTCACCAGTTGCTATTGTCCTTCTTCCAGAAATTGTTTGGTATAAGATAAGAATGAAGAATTGTATCTATAATTGCATTGCTATGAGGGACTCCCAGATGAGGAAGCTCCCTCTATCAATGCAGATTCTTTGTAACTTGAAGTCTTACAGAATTACCAGGAACAACTCAGTATACATTTTGTATTTTTTTTTTATGGGTTTCTCCCTTGCTCAACCCAAAAAGAATGTAAAAACTCTGAGGTACTCCCTCATACTAATATGACCAAAAAGGATAACAATAAATGTTGGAAGTGATGTGGGAAAGCTGGGCTACTAATGCATTTTTGGTGGAGTTGTGAATTGATCTAACCATTCTGGGGAACCTATTTGGAACCATCCCCAAAGCTAGAAAACTGACCCGGCAATGCCAATAGTAGGTCTGTATTCCAATGAGATTTTTTTTAAAAGGGAAAAGAACCTACTTGTACAAATATAATTATAGCAACTCTTTGTGGTTACAAAGATTTGGACATTAGGGGGATGTTTATCAATTGGGGAATGACTGAGCAAGTTATAGCATATGAATATAATGGAACACTATAGTGCTATAAAAATAAGGTGCAGATGATTTCAAGAAAACCTGAAATGAATTACATGAATTGAAGCAAAGTGAGTTGAAAACAAGGAAAACTGTTCACAGTAACAGCAGCATTGTACAATGATAAAATAAGAATAATGTAGCTATTCTCAACAATATAATGATTCAAGGAAATTTCAAAAGACTTGTTAGAAATGAAGCCCAATAATTCCTTCTTCCCAAAGTGAGATCACCTGGTTCCTAATAATGGAGGGACAGAAAGATTCTTTTATTTAACATTTCTTGCACGAAATGAACATTCCCCCTTGTGAGGAGAGACCAGTATTGTGACAATGTCCAGTCTTATGTACAGTTTGGAATGCCTTTTCCCTCTCTTCTGAGTCATGATAAGTGAGGGGTACAATCTAATTAATATTCCCACCCCATATCAATCCTCCCTGGTCATAAGACTCGTTATGTTGATGAACTTCAGGGTGTATAGGTTAATATGCATGAAGCTAATTAAGCATTGTGAAAGATCAGAGACCCTAGGATGCTCCTAACTAGTGTGATCTAGCTTCAACCTAATCTTGACTCAGGTATTTTCAGGTTGGGCTAGAAGAATTCTTCCAGTCTGGTGATTGGTGGGGGTGGGGTGGTGGGGGTGGTGGTGGTGGGGGGGGGATTCCTTTTAGCTTTCCTTTATCTTACTTCCACATTTCTACATGTAGGCATGTGTCTTTTAGCCTAATCAATAGCCCAGAGATCACTGCCTTTGTAATGTATTATTCTGCTGATACCTGTGGAATCCTAACAGCATCTTCTCACATCCTATGGAAACCAAACACTGTGATTTCTTGCAGACTCATGATGGAAAGTGTAATCCACATCCAGAGAAAGAGCTATTGGAGTCTGAATGAAGATCAAAGCATATTATTTTCATTTTTTTTCTTTTGGTCTGTTTCTTCTTTCACAACAGGACTAATATGGAAATATGTTTTATCTGATTGTGTGTGTGCACATATATATATATGTATATACATATATATATGTATATATGTATGAAACATTTATCAAATTGCTTACTCTCCCAAGAAGAGATGAGGGGAGGTTGCTTTTCCAACCTCCTCTGCAAGGAATTCTCTGAAATCATAGTGATGGGGATAATTAAAGCTGATCACAATGCCCCTTTTTTTTTAGGTTTTTGCAAGGCAAATGGAGTTAAGTGGCTTGCCCAAGGCCACACAGCTAGGTAATTATTAAGTGTCTGAGCCCGGATTTGAACCCAGGTACCCCTGACTCCAGGGCCCGTGCTTTATCCACTGTGCCACCTAGCCGTCCAACAACCCCCATTTTCAAGAAGTTGGAGAATATTACTTCATGAAGGTCTTACTATTTCTCCTTCTTTTATATCAGTCTTCTTCCTATGTATCTCACCTCAACCTCCATTTCCTTCTTGGGGTCCATTTATGTTTGATTCAGTTTGGCTCTTCAGGGGCTTCCACTGTGACAACTCTTTGACTCTGTCATCCTGAGGCACAGGGTCCTTCCTGGAGTCATTTCTTCCCATTTCTCTCAAATATGAATAAGTACTTATTGAATAACCACCAAGCCCCTATATATATTATCACATATAAACAATGCACATGTATGTCCATGCATGTAGACACACAAGGATCATTTATGCACAATACAATGTAACACATGTATTATAATGCATGCAGGTATAACATAATGCATAATGTTTTCTTCAAACCATCAAATTTATCTTCCTTTTTCCCGTACTATTAGGAGAGAGAGTTTGTTGAATGAATGATTCTCAGTTTTACAAAACCCATTCTCAAGATGTTAATGTTAAGAGTTTAATGTGCTATTGTGGAATCAGATGACTTGCCATTTCTACCTGTGCGACCCTGAACAAAATACAACCTTGAGTTTCAGTTTCCTCAACTTTAAAATGAAGGGATTGGAATAGATGACTTCTTCCATTTCTAGACATACTTCTAGACCCTATGACTTTACATATTAACCTCTGGAGAGTATAGAGAATGACTAGATGAAATTTATCTTAATTCAAGGAAATCTCTCTGGATAGAATTTCAGGCAACAGGACAACTAAGTGGCTAAGGTACTCTGGAATGGGGGCTCTTTGAATGTTTTCCTTCAAAGCACACCATACCAAGTTGGTCCCATCTCAAGATCTAAAGGTCTATCTTTTTTTTGGTTGTTGTTTTTTTCTTTTTTGCAAGGCAATGGAGTTAAAATGGCTTGCCCAAGGCCACACAACTAGGTAATTATTAAGTGTCTGAGGCGGGATTTGAACTCAGGCAGTATTGACTCCAGGGCTGGTGCTCTATCCACTGAGCCACCTAGCCACCCCTACAGGTCTATCTTCAATACAGCTTGTTGATACTGTCCTGTGGCTGGTATTATATAGAGCAGGTGGCATAGACAAATCAATCAATCAATGAGGATTTGTTTATTTATTTTTCAATGAGGATTTATTAAGGACCTATTGTGGGCCAAGCACCATGCTAACTGCTTGATATTAGAACATTGGAACTGGAATCAAATTCTGGGTTCAAATCCCAGTTCTGCTTACCAGGTCTGTTACATAGTGAGTGCTTAATAAAATACTGGTTTATTGACTAATTGATGTATTCTGAATCAGCATGTCAAACTATACATATCTTTAAAAAATTTTTCCCACAATGTATACAACATTAGATGATAAGTCCTTTGAGGTCAAGGATTGTCTTTTTTTCCTCTTTTTGAATCCCCAGCCCTTAACACAATACCTGTAAGACAGTAGGTACTTAGCAAATTTTTATTGATTAATTATAAACTATCTCAGTCATTATCTTCAGTTATCATTTAATTTTCCTTTTGTAAGTGGATCTAAGTAGATAATTTTAAAGTGGTTCTGCATTATAGCACATACAGCCTAAAGTAGTGAAGAGCAAACTATGGGCTCAGTTCATTAGAGAAAAGATGAACTGATGTCTGTGAGAGATGACACCTGAATAATTTTCTCTTTACTAAACATTAGAATGATAACTTATGGACCACTCCCATTAAAAGGAATCCTTACTCCCTCCCTCCTCCTTTCTTTCCTTCTCTCCTTGAGGAGAGATAAAAACCCCATAGCACTCTGCCATAGCCAGAGCATGCCATATTCTAGGAAGGTGATCGAGAAACCAGAGTATTTTCAGAGGATGAAATTCAGGTTGGTAAGAGGCCTCTGGAGATCATGCCTTTTAAGGATCAGTTGAGGAATTATGAATTTTTAAATAGAAGAAGGAAAAGTTTAAAGGGGTATTTTGATGGGCTTGGGGAAAAAAAGAGATTTACCTTATGTTATTGACTCCAGAAGACAGAAATAAGATTAATGGGTAGCAGTTGCATAGGCAGGAATATTCTCTGAGTAGAAGGTACAGAAACAATAATAATTAGGGCAATGGGCTTCTTTAAGAGACAGCAGGTTTTCTTTCACTAGAGATTTACATTTGTATAAATTCAAATTGATTTATTGATGATGTAATTGAAAAAATTGCTTTTGGGATAGGTTGGATTATTTGACTCTGTGTTCTCTTTCAACTGTTACAAAGAAGCAAAGACTATTGTTGCTTCAAGATGTTTACAGTTTATCTCCTTAGGGTAGAACCCTCTACAATGGACAGACAAATACATAGAGGATCATGGGATTTTGAGCTACAAAAGAATTTAAGAATCTACATGCCAAATGAATGGAGAGAGGCCAAAAGCTCTGGGAAATCAGAGGAGGTGGAGATTTTTGTGAACTGAAATGATTGGAAACCATCCATGGTTAATTGATAGGCCAAAACCTGCACCAATAGTTAAAAGACTGGAGGAAAAGACAAGGCCTAATTTTTCCTTATGACTCTCCAGCTCCCTTTCCTCTTGTTCTGTGTTCCATTGCATTTGCTGTAATTTGCCTAATAAGTTCTCTCTCTCTCTCTCTCTCTCTCTCTCTCTCTCTCTCTCTCTCTCTCTCTCTCTCTTTTATCCCTGCAGCTTTTCTCCTTTATGCACTATTCACATCCTTGAAAGGTTTTCCAGTTCTCCCAGATCTCTGTATATTTTCCAGTGAAGTTTTGTTTCTTGAAGGATTTGGCTTCAATAACATTGGTGATGTGACTTAAAAGCCTGTATGGGATGCAAAAATTTGAGATCAGTCATTCCAGACCCAGTAGATATTTTGAGGTCTTTATATAGTAGGCTGAGAGGCAATATAGAAAAGATCCAAGTCAGTACTCTATAACCAGGTGAGCTTCAAAGACAGAGATTTGAGACAGCTATAGTAGGAAAACTGCATGTGGAAATTGGCTGCTCTCCTACATGCTGTCTCTTTAAATATGTTCCTATGGCACAGAGGGTAGGAACAATTTTTTTTGGATTTTGAAGGGACTCAATTTAGTCATCCTTTCCTGCTCCATATACTATACTCCTCAATAGGGGAAGTAGGCTTAACAATTTATTGGTTGATTGCTTCCACATCCTGGGTGTTCTGGGAAGAAATTCTACCTTTGACTTTTTTTTTTTAGGGTTTTTTTTTGGCAAGGCAAATGGGCTTAAGTGGCTTGCCTAAGGCCACACAGCTAGGTAATTATTAAGTGTCTGAGACCATATTTGAACCCAGGTACTCCTGACTCCAAGGCCTGTGCTTTATCCACTGTGCCACCTAGCCACCCCTTACCTTTGACTTTAATCTAGCGTTTCCACCAAAAGGGAGGGAGGAAATTTAAAAAAAGGTGCCTAATGTCCAAATATGAACAGATCCTACAAAGGAATCACAGCATACATAATAGAATGATCAGAACAAAATTCATTAACTTATTAGCAACACAATCACTCTGGTCAAGCCCCAGAGTTGCATAAAACATTTTATAGATCACTTCCCCTGGGCATAGTCCCATAAAATGCTAAGAAAGCTCTTTCCCGTGGTCTCTGTCGCCCCAGTGCCAGCTTTCCATTTGGCACAAGCTGATAGAACTGCTGCAACCAAATTGTTGCTTTGCTCCTCGCTTGAAAGTCTTCTAAGACCTTTGACTTTTCACAAGGTCAACATTAAAGGAAGATAATGCCCAAGAGAGTTAAAGAGCAGCTAAAGATCCCAATATGAGCACCCAGTTGAGTCTACCGTCTATATGGAGAGAGTTAGTCATTATGTTGGAAGTAATGATAGACTGTCTTTCTCCAAGTCTCAACTCACAATTTGACAGTCAGAAAGCTATGGCCAAAGTTTTCTTTTATCAGATGGAGCACACTTTTTGCTGTCATTGACGGCAGGGTTGAGGTGGGATGTCCTGAATGGTGGCCATTGGACCATTCAGGATCTATCTTATAATTATTTTCTTTTTTTTTTTTTATTCTGAACTTAAGAAATACAACAAACATTTCCATAAAAGTGGAATAGAAAAAAGAGGATTGCAGCTGAAATCATGAATCTATTAATTATAACTTGTCATTCCTTTTAGATATTCAACAGTAATCATGTAATTTCCCCCCTCCTTCCCCTGTTCATCCACCCCAGAGCTAGCCATCATTAGACACAAAATGTGTGTGTCTGTCTGTGTGTCTGTGTGTCTGTGTATGTATGTCAATTTTTTCCTCAGGAGGCAGATAGTATCTTTCTTCATAGGACCTTCAATTGTTAATTTGGGTATTTATAATAGAATGATTTGGTTTCTCAAATTGTTCTTAAAACAATATTACTGCTTCTATAATAATTTTCTAAAGCATCAATAAGTGCTTTTCATGCTGGGTAATAGCATGGATCAGATTAGAGGTTTCAGGAAGTTTTTCATTCTCAATTGCTCAAGCAATGAATCATTTTTCTTCAATTTCCCATATAGTTATCTAGAGAGTTTTGGGTTTATGCTACCTTGGATGGTCTACAGAGGCTAATTTCATTATACTTTATTCTTATATACAGGTCCTAGAGTCTCTCTGACATTTAGCAGTGATTACTTAAGCTAATACTCTGGCTAGACATCTTCTATTGAATCTAACTATATTACTTGAGAGTTATAGTTCTTTATAACTATAAATTGTTACAGCATCAAGCAATTTTCACCCAGCCCCAGTAATTTAGGGCAAACTGCTTTGAGGTATACAAGCTGAAAAGTGCAGAACTAATGAATGTTTAACCAGTTGTCTAGGATTTGTGTGGGTTTCTAAGATTACTTTCCTAGTTGAGAACTAATAGTTTCATTTACATTGGTTTCTATTTTCATAGACTCCAAGAACTCAGATGGAACCTGGAAGTTTCACCCCTACCCTTCCTCAAGGGTAACTTGGAAAGATCGAATCTGGCCTTTTCTTAAAAATCAATTCATCATTAGAAAGTAGAGGAGAAAGAGACCAGAAGGGAGTCTGTCAAGTTTAAAAATTGGCAAAGAGGTTTGGGAGGGTTGTCAACTTCCTGCAAAGCTCTCACTGACCTTGAGCACTAGATCCAATATCACCCAGTCTATTTCTTTGTTATGACTATGCCAACCCAGGGTCCAGTGTAAATGTCTGCCTATAGTCAAATACCAAGGTCTTAGCGGAAAGAGATGATATCTGTCTTATTCATGCAGCCCTATTTAACAGATAGAATACAATCTCCTTCCTGAAGTATTTCATGATATTTGCCCTACTTTCCTCTCACCTTCCCCCCCCTCACCTCTCCCCCAGCAACTAGTGCTTTTCCATCCAAAAACTCAGATTACTTTATTTACATTCTGGGTTTCTTTTATGCTGACAGGTCACGTGGTATAGTTGATTGAGCACTGATTTTGAAATGAGCAAAACTAAGTTCAAGTTTGCCTCTGATGTAAGCAGGTTGTGTGACTTTGAGCAATTCACTTCATATCTCACTGCCCCAGGCAACTCTTTAAGACCACAAGTTGCAGGTGCCAAATTTTGTTGACAAAAAATTTCTTATACTAATAATATTTCAGAACTTGTCCAAAAAGAAATTTAAAAAATACTTATATGCTTATACTTTGTTGCTCCCAAATAGAATGTAAGCTCCTTGAGGACAGAGACTATTTCATTTTTGGCTTTATATCCCTTGAAACCCAATTGAATTGAATGAATGATTGAATGAAACAGCATTTATTAAGACTTATGTGCCAAGCACTCTTTTAGGCTAAGGACATAAAAACAAAAGAGAACTTCTCTCTCTCTCTTTCCTTAATGTGCTTACACATTTTTTTAGTTTTTTTTGCAAGACAATGGGTTATGTGGCTTGCCCAAGACCACACAGCTAGGTAATTATTAAGTGTCTGAGACCATATTTGAACCCAGGTACTCCTGACTTCAGGGCCAGTGCTTTATCCACTGTGCCACTTAGCCACCCCAATGTGCTTACATTTTAAGAGGCAGATGATACATATAGGGGAAACATAATAAGGGAAGATTACTTAGTTTTGGAAAAGGAAGAAAACAAGTATCTACTAAATGCCTACCAAGTGGCAGATGGGCAACTAGGTGGTGAGGTGGATGGTGTTCTGGGTTGGAGTCAGGAAGACTCATCTTCCTGAGTTCAAATCTTGTCTCTGATACTTAGTAACTGGGTGATCCTGGACAAACCACTTAACTCTGCCTCTATTCCTAATTTGTATAAAATGAACTGGACAAGGAAATGGCAAACCACACTAGTATTTTTGCTGAGAAAATCCCAAATGAGGTTCCAAAGAATCAGACATGACTGAAGTAACTAAATTACAACAACAAAACAACAAAATGTGCCAGCTACTGTGCTAATTTAGAAATATTATCTCATTTGATTCTCAAAACAATATTAATTCTATTATAATTTTCATTTTATAGTTGAGGAAACTGAGGCAGACATTTGAGTCACTTGTTCAGAATCACATAGCTAGTAAGTATGTAAGGCTGGACTTGAATTCAGGTTTTCCTGAATTAAAAAAGTTAAAAGACAGGTGAATAGATCATGGGGGGAGTAGATTTACACATTCTTAGAAGAAACAGAATTGATTTGATTATGATTCAAGAACTAGAAAATCCAGTTGACTGCTGAGATGATGGCTAAGTAATAAAGTGAAGTACTCACGTTCTGGAGCTGTTCCCTTGATTGGTGGTTGTGTTTGGGTGACAGTTCCAGAAAGAAAGTTTCTGAGATTCAAAGGGTTATATCTTCCATAGTGTTCCTTACTGGTGATAACATAATTACCCAGGAGCAACCTAAGGTGCAAAGTAAGGTTAAAATCCAGGATGCAAGGCTCAGAAGTCAGGTAGAGAAGATGAGAGGGAGGCAATAAGAATAGATGATTTTTTTTTCTGTGAGTTTGAGTCAAGTACTTGTCTACCTTTTCCCTGCCAGATGCATATAAGAATAAATTAGTTTTTATTTGAATCTTTCACTAGCAATAATCTGGTAATTTGTAATAAAATTATAAATGTTATTTATAAGGTAAATATAAACTGTTAGGTGAGATTTCCTTTCATTTCCTTTTTTTTGGTCCTTCTGCTTTAGTCTTCATTAAATTGAATAGAAGGATTAGTCTTCTAAATATGCATTCTCATAAAAGAGGAAGGAAAGATGTACTTGGTTTTTGGTAGCCCTGCTTAGCTATATGAATTCTTTCCATTTTACATTCTTTTAGACATTGGTATTTCATTTCCTTAATTCTGCTTATTTCAGGCTGCATCAGTTTGTATAAATCTTCCCACTTCTCTGAATCTTTTATATTATTAATTTCTACATCACAATAATATTCTCTTACATTCATATAGCATAATTTTGTTTTTGCTATTTTCTTTTTAAAAAATTCATTTATTTATTTTCATCCACATGCACATGTATATTTTTTAAGTTACAAAATTTCCTTCCACGCTCCCTTTCCACCCCCTCCCCTCAGCAGTGAACAGTCAGGTTAGCATTGTATCTATGTATTTTGTCAAACATGTTTACAGATTAGTTATTTTCAGTATGAGGAATTAAGATTAAGGGAAAGAGATACATAAGAGATAATTTTTATGAAGTGTTTATCAGATTCTGAAGGGTTGGGGTTTTTTTTTTTGTATTTTGTTTTGTTTTGTTTTTCTTCTTCTGTCTAAGGATAACATGGTCCATAGATTATTCCAGCTTTCTGAATTGCTGAGAGGGGCTGCTTCAATGAAGGTTTATCATCTTTCTCTTGGTTCTAACTCTTCACTCAGCATCAGATCTTGTAAGGCATTGCATGCTTCTCTAGAGTCTGACCATTTATGATTCCTTATAGAACAGTAGTATTCCATAGCCATTCCCTAATTGATGGGCATCCCCTCAATTTCCAATTCCAATTCTCTGCCACTACAAAAAGAGCTGCTATGAATATTTTGGAACAGGTAAGGCTCCCCCTGCCTTTTTTAAAAATTTCTTTTGGATATAGGCCTAGAATTGGAATTGCTGGGTCAAAGGGTATGAACAGTTTTATTGCTCTTTGGGCATAGTTCCATATTGCTCTCTAAAAAGATTGAATCCATCCACAACTCTACCAACAATTCATCAATGTTCCAATCCTCCCACAACCTCTTCAGTGTTAATCATTTTTGTTTTTTCTCATCTTGGCTAATCTAATAGGTGTGAAATGATATCTCATAGTTGTTTTAATTTGCATTTTTGTAATCAATACTGATATGGAGTATTTTTCATATGATTTTATATATATATATATATCTTTAATTTCTTCATTTGAAAAACTGTCTGTTCCTAACCTTTGACCATTTATCAATTGAGAATTACTTATAAATTTGATGCAATTCTTTACATATATATATATATATATATATATATATATATACACACATATATTAGAAATGAGACCTTTATCAGAACTCCTAGTTGTGAAGATTGTTTCCCAGTTTTCTTTTTTCCTTCTAATTTTGCAGCATTGATTTTATTAGTACAAAAACTTTTAAATTTAATATAGTCAAAATCATTCATTTAGTAGTTTATAACATGCTCTAATTCTTGTTTGTCATAAATTTATTCTCTTTTCATAGATCTGATAGAGTTTTTCTTGGTCCATTAATTTATTTATGGTATTGCTCTTTTTGTCTAAATCCTGTACCCATTTTGACCTTATTTTAGTATAGGGTGTGAGATGTGCATCTATTCCTAATTTTTGCCATACTATTTTCCAGTTTTCCCAACAATTTTGTCAAACACTGAGTTCTTACCCCAGCAGGTGATGTCTTTGTATTTGTCAAAAAATAGTTTGCTGTAGTCATTTAATTCTTTTGAACCTATCCTAATCTACTGATCCATTACTCTATTTCTTAACCAGTACCAGGCAGCTTTGACTGCAGCTTTATAGTATAGTTTTAGAGATGATAGAACTAGGCCATCTTCCTTTACATTCATCAGTTCCTTTGCTATTCTTGCCCTTTTGTTGCTCCAGTTTAATTTTGTTAATATTTTTTCTAGCTTGGTAACATAGTTATTTGGTAGTTCTATTGATATGGCTCTGAATAAGTAATTTAATTTGGGAAGAATTGTCATTTTTATTATATTAACTTGACTTAACCATGAGCATCTGACATTTTTCCATTTATTTACATCTGACTTTATTTGGGTGAGAAAATGCTTAATAATTATGTTCATACAGTTTCTGGATTTGCCTTGGGAGGTAGATTCCCAGATATTCAATGTTGTCTATGGAATTTCTTTTTCTATCTCTTGTTCTTGGGCTTTGTTGATCACATATAGAAATGCTGATGATTTATGTGGATTTATTTTAATATCCTGCTACTTTGCTGAAGTTGTTAATTGTTTCAAGGAGATTTTTAGATGCTTTTCTTTGGTTCTCTAGATATACCATCTAGATATACCATCATATCATGTGCAATGAGTTTTGCTTCCTCATTGTCAATTCTGATTCCTTCAGTTTCTTTTTCTTCTCTTATTGCTACTGCTAGCAGTTCTAATACTATATTGAATAGTAATAATGATAATGGACATCCTTGTTTAACTGCTGATTTTATTGGAAATGCTCTGACTTTATTCCCATTACATATAATATTTGTTGATGGTTTCAGCTGTTTTTGCTATTTTCTAATCAGTGTTTATGTTACCTTGCTGCCACAAAAAAATTCTCCTAAGAATATTTTGGAATATGTAACACTGATTATAAGTAACTTTGCTTGGTCATCTAAAGAGATAGGAACTCAAACCTTTTAAGTTGAATGGATTAATGCTTTGGAAAAATCAGGTGAACTGAATTGAAAGATTCATCAAGGAAAGTACAGCTCAAGATATAAGCTAGGAAAAGAAACTTTATCATCTTTGAACTATCATTGAAAAATGACATGGATTTAAGATTGGGCTAAAGAATATGTACAGAGTATATGGGAGTAGTCATAATTAATATTTTGCTAGATGTTTCTTGCTTCACTGAGAATCACCTCTGAGCCTTTCCTCTTTTCTCAAGCCAAGACCAAACCTGGATCCAATGTAGTTTTTTTTTTTTTGACAGTAGTAGTAGGTCCATGTTCAGAGCCAGTTTGGGGGCAAAATTATACAGTAAATATATGAAACTTTGTTACTAACAAATGTATAGACCTTGGATCATTCATTACTATTTATTTCCATTCACAGTTCAAATCTGGTCTTAGCGACTTATTAGATGTGTGATCTTGAGCAAATCACTTAAGTTCTGTTTGCTTTAAATTATTCATCTGTAAAACGGGGGATAATTTCATTTCATTCAGTTGTGACTGCCTCTTTATAACCCCATTTGGGTTTTGGGAGCACATATACTGGAGTGGTTTGCCATTTGTTTCTCCAGTTCATTTTAGAGGTGAAATACTGAGGCAAAGAGGATAAAGTGTCTGGCCCAGAATCACATAGCTAATTTCCTGAGTCCAGATACGAATTTAGGAAGATGAGTCTTCCTGATTCTAAGCCCAATGCTCTATCCTATGCATCATCTAGTAGCCCCCAAATGGGGAATAATACTATCCCCTCTCTTCTAGGGTTGTGGTAAGGATCAAAAAAGATAAAGTGCTTAGCAAACCATAAAATGCTATATAAATGTTAGCTATTAATTCTATTTAGAAAGTATATCAGTTTGGATGGAAAGGACTGAATTTTCTATCTGATTGCAACTTTCTAACTGTGAATCTGACAAATCATCTTCCTTCTATGAGCCTGTTTTCTTATGTGTAGCATTTCATCATTTTAGAAAAAGGATCATTTAAAGGAATTAGGAATGTTCAACCTGGCGAAGAGAAGATTTGGGAGATAGAAAGAACAAGGTTGCTATTATACTGAAGAAGCAGATGTTCTACATCATTCTAGAAGACAGAAATTGAAGTGATGGGTTAAAAAAAGGAAGTAGACTGACAGACACAATAGAACAAACTTTTTCTCAATAATCTTCCCTGTTTCAAGGTGGTAGAGGTTGTCCCAGTGAGCAGTGGGTTCAACTTTACTAGAGGTTTTATTTCACTTATTGGGCATATTGCAGAGAATATTCTTTGCTCAGCTACAGGTTAGAACAAATTATCTTTAAAGATCCATTGATTCCTGATATTCTGTGATTCTGTGGTTCAATAATTCAAATATGTATATATGTTTTTATTTGTATATAAGTATATAAACATATGTTTTTAATATACTATGTGAAAACACTAGAAATATGAAGATGAAAATAATGAGAGATCCTGTGCTTAATGAACTTACAACATAAGGGGGAAAATTTATCCACACATATAAATATGATATAAAATGAATTGTAATAGTGATATAGTAATATAGACAAAGTGTTTGAGAATCTGATAGAGATCAGTTTTTCTGGGCCTCAGTTTTCTTAACTGTAAAATGAAGGGTTTGGATCATCTTAGATCATCTCTAAAGTCTCTTCTGGATCTAAAAAAATAATTTGGACCTATGGAGTTTGTCTTTGGCATTTGTATCTTTTCACTTTCTGCTCCTCCCCTCATCCCTTTTCTGGACCTTCGTACCCCTTTACTTCCAGTGAGGCACAGAGCAAGTCTGAAACAGAAGAATTTCTAGAAATTTTGCCACCTTGTGTAATACTTTGCTGCTAATGCTCAAAGAAGCTTTAGAGAAGGTTTCTCTTCTGCATTCTGCAATTTTGGTTCTAAGGCTTTCCCCCCTTGCTCTTTCTGGACACCCCTATCCTACTGGGGCTCATCAGTAGAACATGCACATAATCAACAATTTTGAGTACAAAATCTGTAGAAGATTTAAGGGAAGCATATGTGGGTGGCTAATTACAGTTGCAATCTCATTACTCACTTTAATTTATCACAAGTGAACACAATAATCAGACTCTTAAAAGGCTGTTCCTCTCTGCCTGCTTTCTAGGTTGCCCTGTAAACTTTTATAGCCCTGGTTTAGAGATATTCTGTCCTTGGGTACTACCAAGTCAATAATCATTTAAAAAGTGCCTTGTGCCAGGTACTCTTTAATTCCAGGGAATATAAAGATAAGCAAAACAGCTCAACTAGTCTGTGCTGTCAAGAAGCTTATAGTTTTCTACCTCCATGTTGTCATTGTCATTTTTCTTGGGCTCTTGAGCAAGTGAAGAATGCAGATATACACTGTCTGGGCACAGTGTCCACACATTTGGTTCCAGGTCAAAAACTGGTTTTCTTGAAGTTAAAAGAATCCATGTGGTTCTTTCCATTCAATTTTAATCCTTCAGATCTTTTTTGCCTGAGTTCCTGGAAGACTTGATTTGTGCACATCCATCCTCCTTTCCTTCCTTCCTCCCTCCCTCCCTTCCTTCCTTCCTTCCTTCCTTCCTTCCTTCCTTCCTTCCTTCCTTCCTTCCTTCCTTCCTTCCTTCCTTAATTCCTTCCTTCCTCCCTTCCTTCCTTCCTTCCCTCCTTCCTTCCTCTTTCCAGGACTGCATTCTTTTCACTGCCATCAGTTTAGATTGAAATCTGCATCATCACAGGGAAATTTTAAAGGGATTTAAAAAAAAAAAAGGTTTCAGGGGAAGTTCATCAAACATGTATTAAATAGTTCTATTACATGCCCAACCTAGGGTTTAGGACTTTGGATACAAAGGGGAAAAAACCCAGTCTTTTTTACTTAAAGACTTTACCTTCTATTGTGTGAAACAGTGTATACATGTAAACAGAAAATCAATTACAAAAAATCTATCTGGGGGGCAGCTAGGTGGCTAGTGGATAGAGCATCAACCTTGGAATTGGGAGGACCTGAGTTCAAATCCAACCTCAGACACTTAATAATTATGTATCTGTGTGACCTTGGACAAGCCACTTAATCCATTGCCATAAATGAAGAAAAATTTTTAAAAAAAGATTGCTTCTTTTACTTGGGGACATGGGCTGAGCTTCATAGGAAGTGAGGAGGCATGTAGTAAAAAGGACAGAAGTAAAAAACAGAAGAAGGATTATAGACCCTTTAGTAGTTGTCCTCATTCTTTTCCATCACACTATATCTTCTCAGGCTTTGTGAACTCTGTCCTATAAAATAATTTTCTCTTGGATCTTCAAAGTTCTGTTCTTCCAGAGTCTTTTTCCAGAGGGAAATCACTGACCATGAAAACCCACAAGATTCATGGTTCTTACCTGAATGAGCATTATTAAAATTTTACAATTTAACCTTGTAACTAGTCAGCTAGCACCTTCCTTTAAAAAGAAAACCTTTATTCTCTCTCTATATGAATATATACACATATGCATATACATATGTATTTATAAAAAGTGTTCCCATAGTCTTAGAGCAGTTTAAAATATTTAATCTATCAACTATTAACTATATATATATTTATATTTATATGTATATAAATGTATGCATATTTGCTCCACAATTGAATGACACCTAGAAATTATTTCACTTTTTATATTTTTGTAGCCTCAGTTTCTATGACAGTGTGGCATGTGGAAGGTAGTTACTTAATAAAGGCTGACTGATTAATAGATACATCACTTTTGAAATATGCCTGTTTTGGCTATTATAGGAAGTCTTCACCTGATTATATGAAGTATTCTTCTCTTGGTTCCTCCATATAAACCTATGTACAGATGACCAGTTTCCAGTTTCAGGTAGAGAAAACTGGGTTCTTGGATCCATGAGCATCATGACAGTGTGTGTGTGTGTGTGTGTGTGTGTGTGTGTGTGTGTGTTTGTGTGTGTGTGTGCTTACACGTATTGTATTGTTCATAACTGCACTTTGGTCTTTCTTAGGAGTGAAAAGTTAAGGATTATAATAGCACCAAAGAAGCCTCCACAAAACAACTTCAAATTAAGGAAATTGATTAGACCTTTATATAAGTTGGTTGTATTTATGTCTTTCCTCATCTCATCATGCTGTGCATAATCACATAAGGAAGGCACTGCAGGAAACTAGGACTCCCTTTGAAAAAAATTCAAGCTCAATTACAACATATGCCACAATTTTTATGATTTTGATTTGATGTAGTAATTGTTTTTGTGTACTTTTATTAACTGGTGATAAGACAACAAAAATTCATACTGGAAACCAAGGAAAGAAGCAAGTACTTATTATGTAAGGGCTAGGTACTGTACTCAGGGCTTAATAAATAATATCTCATTTTGTTCCTCACAACAACCCTGATAGGTAGGTGCTGTTTTTAATCTTCATTTTACATTTGAAGAAACAGAGGCAAACAGAAGTTAAAAACTTGCTCAGGGTCACAGAGTTAGTGTCTGAGATGGTCTTCTTGGCTCTATCCTATAACTCTATCCATTAAAATACCTTACTACCTCTAAATTCTCTAAGATCTTTAAGAGGCACTAAGAGTAGGGAGTGCATTGAACTTGAAACTAGATGGGAAACAGCAGGCATTGTAAAAAGAACACCTAGCCATAATGGAGGAAAGGTAATTCTTTAACCCAGAGCAAAGGTCCTTGGAATGAAGACAAGAAAATTTCAATTCAACAGATTTGATTTAATCAATATTTATCTAGTGACTACTATGAACAAAGAAGTATATTTGGTTCTGAAGAATATATGTGTGTAAATACACAAATTCACAAACACAACTCTATTATGCAAGGGAGATTGTGATAATGCAAAGGAAAAAGTTACATAAAATGTTATTAGGAAATGAGAAATCTAAATACCAGAGAAGGTTTTGTGGAAAAACTTGTAAATATACTGAAGAATAGATAATATAATATGCCTTCTCCCTAATGACTCAGAGATAGGAATCTACTAAGACAAATATTCCTTCATTCCCAAGAAGCAAGGTGGTGCAGTGGATAGAGTACTGGGTCTGAAGTCAGGATAACTCATCTTTCTGAGTTCAAATATGACTTCAAACATGTAGTGACCCTGGACAAGTCACTTCACCCTTGTTGTCTTAGTTTCCTTATTTATAAAATGAGCTGGAGAAGAAAATGTCAAGCCACTCCAGTATTTTTGCCAAGAAAATCCAAAATGGGATCTTAAAGAATATGACATGACTGAAATGATTGAACAACAACAAAAGATGAGAAAGGATCTGTTTTGAGACAAAAGAAAGATATGGAATTGAGGAGAGACTAGGTGAGATTGTAGCAATAAGAGTTTAACAGAAAATCAGAGAAACAATCAATAAGCATTTATTAAGTGCCTACTATGTGTCACATACTGTGCTAGCTACTAGAGGTATGAATGATCAAAGAGAGAAACAGTATCTATCCTCAAGGAGCTTATAACCTATTGTGAGAAGACTACAATCATACATATGGGAATGTATAAAATACATATAAGATAAATAGAAGTAATTTCTGAGGGATAGGGAAAAGCTCATAATATAATGGATTTCAAATTTGAAAGGAACTTTGAGATTATCTAGTCCAACTTCTTATTTTAGAAATGAGGAATCTGAGACCAAGAGAGAAGTCATTTGTCCAAGATGGTATTTAGTTTAGGAGCACAACTGACAATTGAATCAGGTCCCTTGACTTTTGATACAGTATACTTTCTACTACACAAGACTGACTTAACTTTTGTCTCTGCTTTCACAATTTCCTTCTTCCGTGGGTGACACATTAGTCATAGCGATTAGAGTAGAAGTCATTTGTTTCATCAATTGAAAATCTGAGAGAAATTGCATGAAGAGCTCATAGGATCATAGATTGAGCATTGGAAGGAACCTTAGCAATAATTTACTCCATGCCTTTTTTTAAATAGATGAGGCACAGAGAAATGACTTGTCCACAGGGGCACAAATAGTATTTGCCACAGCTAGGACTTGGATTCAACATCTCTATGTCCAAATTCAGGGCTCTTTTCGTTGTATGCCATAATCCTTAACCAAAAAAAGAATCAGAACCATAATAGTCAAATCTTTTGACTAGAATTTCCTAGTCAAAGGAAAAATATCTAAACCTTCAAAAAGAATTCAAGTATGGAGATGTCTGTTATAATCATACTTGACTTGGCAGTCAACCCTATAAAAGAATGGAGATCTTGGAATCCAGTATTTCAGAAGGTCAAACATATAAATTCATAAGCAATAATACTAGCAAAAACCAAGTTTAAGACTACATGAGAAAAATGGATATTTAATGAAGTAGAGACTCTCAAATACCCATGATGTAAAGATCAGAATTGCCTGGAAATTTAAGTACAAACATAGGAGTCAAGGGAAACATAAAAAGATAATCATGATAAAAAAGTAGAAAGTAGAAAACCAAATTACCATTATCATAAATGAAACAGGTGAACTCACCACTAATGAGAAGGAAATTAAAGGAATAATTTGGAATTATTTTATCCAACTCTGTGCCAATAAATTTGATAATCTAATTGAAATAGATGAATATTTACAAAAATATAAATTGCCCAGGTTAAATGAAGAGGAAATTAAATACTTAAATAACCCTATCTCAGAAAAAGAAATTCAACAAGGCATTATTGAACTTCATAAGAAAAAATCTCCAGGACCAGACAAATTCACAAGTGAATTCTATCAAACATTTAAGGAACAATTGGTTCCAATTCTATGTGAACTCTTTGACGAAACAGGTGAGGACAGAACTCTGCCAAACTCTTTCTATGACACCAATATGGTGTTAATACCTAAACCAGGAAGAGTCAAAACAGAGAAAGAAAATTATAGAGCTATCTTTCTAATGAATATAGATGCAAAAATTTTAAATAAAATCTTAGCAAAGCGATTACAAGAAGTTATCACTAGGATAACAAATTATGACAAAGCAATTATCCCAGGAATGCAGGGTTGGTTCAATATTAGGAAAACTGTTAATTTAATTAATTATATCAATAAGAAACCTATCAGAAATCATATGATTATAACAATAGATGCTGAAAAAGCCTTTGACAACATCCATTACTACTAATAACACTAGAGAGCATAGGAATAAATGGATTGTTCCTTAGAATGATAAGTAGTATCTATCTGATATCATCAACAAGCATTATATGCAATGGGAATAAGCTAGAGATATTCCCAACAAGATTAGGGGTGAAACAAGGATGCCTGTTATTACTATTACTATTCAATATCGTGTTAGAAATGTTAGCTTCAGCAATAAGAGAAGGAAAAGAAATTGAAGGAATTAGAATTGGGAAGGTAGGAGCAAAACTCTCACTCTTTGCAGATGACATGATGGCATACCTGGAGCATCCTAAAAAAATCATCTTAAAAACTATTAGAAACAATTAACAACTTTAGCAAAGTCGCGGGGTATAAAATAAATCCTCCTAAATCCTCAGCATTTCTATATATCACTAGCAAAATATAGCAGCAAGAGCTAGAAAGAGAAATCCCATTCAAAAATAACTTCAGACAATATGAAATACTTGGAAGCCTACCTGCCATAGCAGATTCAGAAACTCTGTGAAAACAAGTATAAAACACTTCTCTCACAAATAAAACTGGGCAAATATCAATTGCTCATGGATGGACTGAACTAATATAATAAAAAGGACAATTCTACCTAAATTAAACTACATATTTAATGCCCTACCAACCAAAATTCCAAAAAATTACTTTGATGAGTTGAAAAAATTATAAGTAAATTCATATGGAGAAATAAAAAGTCAAGAATTTCCAGGGATTTAATGAAAAAAGTGCAAAAGAGGGTGGCTTAGCCCTACTAGATCTAAAATTATATTGAAGTATCAGTCATCAATACTGTCTGGGATTAGCTGAGAAATAAAGTAGTAGATTAATGGAATAGACTAAGTGCAATAGCAGGAAATGATTATAGTAATCTGCTATTTCATAAACCTAAAGAGTCCAGTTTTGGCGATAAAACTCTCTCCAGTAAAAACTGTTAGGAGAATTGGAAGTTAGAATGACAGAAACTTGGATTAGACCAACACCTCACACCCTATACCAAGATAAGATCAAAATGGATACAGGACATAGACATAAAAAACAATATTATAAACGAAGTAGGAGATCAAGTAATAGTTTACTTGTCAGATCTATGGAAAGGGAAGCAGTTTATGAACAAGGAAAAAATGGAGAACATCATTAAAAACAAAATAGATAATTTTGATTACATTAATTAAAAAGCTTTTATACAGACAAAACCATTGTAACCAAGAGCAAAAGAAATGTAGTAAATTGGGAAACAATTTTTACAACTAGTATTTCTGACAAAGGATTCATTTCTAAAATATATAGAGAACTGAGTCAAATTTATAAAAAAAAAAACCAAGCCATTCCCCAATTGACAAATGGCGAAAGGCTATGCAGAGGCAATTTACAGATGAAGAAATCAAAGTGATTCATAGTCATATGAAAAATTGCTCTAAATCATTACTTATTATAGAAATGCAAATTAAAGCATCTCTGAGGTACTACCTCATACCTCCCAGACTGACTAATATGACCAGATCAATGTTGGAAGAGATGTGGGAAATCTGGCACACTAATGCATTGCTGATGGAGTTGTGAACTTATTCAACCTTTCTGGAGAACAATTGGAATTACACCCAAAGGGCAACAAAAATGTGCATACCCTTTGATCCAGCAATACTATTATTGGGCCTATACCCTGAAGAGATCATTAAAAAGGGGAAAAATATCACTTGTACAAAAATATTCATAGCAACCCTGTTTGTGGTGGCAAAGATTAGAAATTGAGTGAATGTCTATTTATTGGGGAATGGCTGAACAAATTGTGCTATATGTATGTTATGGAATACTATGGTTCTAATAGAAACAAAGAGGGATGGGAATTCAGAGAAGCCTGGAAGGATTTGCATGAACTGATGCTAAGTGAGATGAGCAGAACCAGAAAAACATTGTACATGCTAACAGCAACATGGGGGTGATGATCAATCTTAATCAACTTGCTCATACCATCAGTGCAACAACAATCAGGGACAATTTGGGGATATCTGCGATGGAGAATACTAACTGTATCCAGAGAATTGTAGAGTTTGAACAAAGACCAAAGACTATTACCTTCAATTTTTTTTAAAAAAGTTATCTTATTATGTAATTTTTCTATCTCTTATACTTTGTTTTTCTCCCTTAAGGATATGATTTCTCTCTTACCACATTCAACTTAGGTCAATGTATAGCATGGAAACAATGTAAAGGTTAGCAAAATGCCCTCTGTGGAGGGTGGGGGTGAGAGAAGAGAGATTAGAAGAAAAATTGTAAAATTCAAAAGTAAAATAAAATAAATTAAAAAAATATAATCACGAGTGAGTGGTCCTGAGACTAAACAAATATTAATTATTTACATTTCATTATGGAGAGATTGGAGGCAGCTTAGAGTGCCAGATCTGGAGGCAAAAAAGACTCCAATCTACCTTCAGACCCTGGGCAAGTCACTTAACCCTGTTAGCCTCAATTTCCTTATTTGTAAGATGAGATGGAGAAGAAAAATGGTAAACCACTGCAGTATGTTCACCAAGAAAAACTCAAATGGGGTCAAGAAGAATTGGACATGACTGAAATGAGTAAACAACAAAACCGGAGAGATCATGCATGTATCCCCTCTAAAAGCTGTCATCATCAGGTGTCATGGAGTAAATTGAATTAGACAGGAGACCTGGAAATGGATCTATTATGTCTTGGTTATCTTTAAAAAAGGCAAAGAGAGATAGAGAGAAAGGTTAGGGAAAGTTGTTTCAAATAATTAAGATGGGAAAGTACAAGTCCATGAAAAAAAGAAGGAATGGGTGAGGATTTGTAGGTGTTAATGAATCTTACTCTTATCTGAGTAGTAAAAGAAGGGAAAAATCCAGACAAATACAGTTAGGTAGAGCTACATTTCACTCTATAGGAGGAAAAAAGAGAGAAAGGAGAGGGAAAATAAGAAGGTAGATTAAGAGAGGAATTGATTCCAAGCAAAAGCAGCTAATGGGAATAAATTGGGGAAAGACTGAACAGTGAAAAAAATGTGACAGAATTTTGCAGGTTCAGAGAAAACTGGGAAGGCATGATCTCATGCAGAATGACCAGAGCAGAATCGGGAGAACAATAAATTGTACAAGGACAACAAAAATACAAAGAAAAACAACTTTGAAAGTCTTCTGATCAGTTTAATGAATAATCACAATTACAGAGCATTGGTGGTAAAAATGTTACTCAAATCATAATATAGAGGTGAAGAATTAATAGTGCTGTTTGAGATGATTCCCCCCCCACATAGTCAGCATGAAAATTTGTTTTGTTTGACTTTGTGTGTTTTTAACAGTACTTTTGTTTTTTCTTTCTTAATTGAGGGTAGGGGATGGGAGAAAAGAAAGCCCAATTTCGCTGACTGAAAAAAAAGGTATAGAAAAACAGTTGTAGAGTTGCCTTGAAAAGCTCTTCCAATTAAGAAGGCATAATTCTTTTTTATCTTTTACCTTTATTGTCATTTTTTCAGAACTTAGACACATGAATTGAACATTTATCCAACAGAATCAGTCTTAGGACCATGCTAACAATTGATTTTTTTTGTCTGACTTATTGTATTGGTGCTGAAGTTAATGAGCATTTATTGAAATAATTATATTGGTGGCACACACATGACCAAAAGAAGATGCCATGTAGAGATATTAAATCTCTGTAGCTGTCTGTCTAGATTCTTAACTCCAAAGGAGAGCAATGAGGTTCTGATTTTGTGCATAAAGTGAGAGAAGATCCTGAATTTGCACATCAATGTGATGGGTTTGAAGTATCATCTTTCTGAGAATTTTTGGGGTTTATGTTTTGTGTGTGGTATTGCATTTTATTAATGTTTCTCAAAAAAATCTTCCTTTCTAATAAGATAAGTGAAAGGAGTCATTCTAAAATAATCACTTTTTGTCAATTATTTCAAAATAGATTGAACATGTGTCTAGGTGGCATGGATAATTGTGATACATTTAGAAGACAATAATCAAAGCTGTATTTCTTTAGAGGATCATTGCTTGAGAACTAGTAAAGGAATCTAGAAAGCAATGGCAAAATTTTTCTTAAAGCAGCAATATTTTGTTTAGTAAAAATGCAAATATATTTAAGGACATAGTCATCTAGAGCAGGAGTTCAGATTGGAGTCTTTTTGCCTCCAGATCTGGCACTCTAAGCTGCCTCCAATCTCTCCATAATGAAATGTAAATAATTAATATTTGTTTAGTCTCAGGACCACTCACTCATGATTATATTTTTTTAATTTATTTTATTTTACTTTTGAATTTTACAATTTTTCTTCTAATCTCTCTTCTCTCACCCTCACCCTCCACAGAGGGCATTTTGCTAATCTTTACATTGTTTCCATACTATACATTGACCTAAGTTGAATGTGGTAAGAGAGAAATCATATCCTTAAGGGAGAAAAACAAAGTATAAGAGATAGAAAAATTACATAATAAGATAACTTTTTTTAAAAAAAATTGAAGGTAATAGTCTTTGGTCTTTGTTCAAGATTTTAGGAAATCTGAAAACCTGAAAAAGGAAAAAAAATACCCTCCCCTCCACTAACTTTCTAACTATAATTTTGTACTTTCTTTTAATACAAATGTAAATAGCAGATTTTTCTGAGAAGGGATCCAAAGGCTTCATTTGTCTGTCAATGGGATCTATGATACATACAAAGTTAAGCATCCATGATTTAGTATGTTAAAAAACAAATGAGAAAGTATTTTACTTTTGTAAAGATAACAATACCAATACCAATAACAGCAACAATATATAAAGTAATAACTTGGACTGAACCTTTACCTGGGGTGTTAAATTTTTAGGATCCTGAGAGTACTTAATACTCTTTTATCAGAGTTGAGACAGATGAATTTGGCATCTAGTTGGCATTAATTAGAATAAGAAATTTCTGATGACATGCTTCCTTAACTGATCTCTCACGAATTGGAGCAGCTTCTCTTTGCTACTGGTTTCCCTACTTGTCTCTATCTCTGACTCCTCTCTGTAGCTCCATAGCATGGGTCAGAACAAAAGTTTATTTGAAAGTGTATTTCATGCAAATTAAAGCATCTCTGAGGTACCACCTCACACCTCTCAAACTGGCCTATATGACCAGATCAATGTTGGAAGGGAAGTGGGAAATCTGGGACACTAATGCATTGTTGGTGGAGCTGTGAACTCATCCAGCCTTTCTAGAGAGCAATTTGGAATTATGCCCAAAGGGCAACAAAAATGTGCATACCTTTGATCCAGCAATACCACTTATGGGTCTATACACTGAAGAGATGATGAAAAAGGGTAAAAACATCACTTGTACAAAAATATTCATAGCAGCACTGTTTGTGGTGGCAAAGAATTAGAAATTGGGTGAATGTCTTTCAGCTGGGGAATGGCTTAGCAAACTGTGGTATATGTATGTCATGGAACACTATTGTTCTATTAGAAACCAGGAGGGATGGGAATTCAGGGAAGACTGGAGGGATCTGCATGAACTGATGCTGAGTGAGATGAGCAGAACCAGAAAAACACTGTACACCTAACAGCAACATGGGGGTGATGACCAACCTTGATGGATTTGCTCATCCCTTCAGTGCAACAACCAGAGACAATTTTGGGATATCTGCGATGGAGAATACCATCTGTATCCAGAGAAAGAATTGTGGAGTTTGAACAAAGACCAAAGACTATTACCTTCAATTTAGGAAAAAAATCATTATGTTATTTTGTAATTTTGCTATCTCTTACAATTTATTTTTCTTCCTTAAGGATATGATTTCTCTCTCATCGTATTCAACTTAGATCAATGTATACCATGGAAACAATGTAAAAACTAATAGACTGCCTTTTGTGGGGGTGGGGGTGGGGGGAAAGAATAGGGGAAAAATTATGAAACTCAAAATACATAAAATCTTTCTCTAAAAAAAGAAAGTGTATTTTATATTGCTTGTCTTTTGAAGTTTGTCGTAGGTAAAATAAAAACCAATTGGATGCCTGGAAGTGTTTTATGTTTGTACAGTGTTATGTGGTCTAGTACAATTTATATAAACCTTTAGTAAATACCCGGGTTACTATGCAAGGTGCTGGGGGAGATAAGAAGTTTAGATGACATGATATATTTCAGCCATAGGATGCATTGGTGAGTACATCAAATTTATCGCATTAGAGATATGCAAATCCTTAATAGTTTCTCCTTTTTGATATGAAACCATAGTCTTGCTTCTTTTCTTTTGAATACTTGCTTTTTATTCAATCTATTAGAAGAATATGACATATACACAAATAGTTTTGATATAAAATAATGCTTAAGAAATATGATTGGAGAGGTGAAAACCAGGTGCTTCCTTTATGACATCTATAGGTGGAAAAGATGTAAATTATTGGGGGTGGGCAAGGTGGAACTCAGTTTAGATTTCATGGAGTTGGGAGTTTTTGAATTAGCCTTTTGTAGGCTAGAAATTCAACAGATAAGTAGTTATAAATTACTGTACATATATCCTCTCATTTGCATCTCACTATCTTGTGATGAACAAACTAACAAAGGGATGAAAACCATTTATTAAGCACTTAACTATATGCAAAACATTATGCTAAACACTGGAGACACAAATAGAAAAAATAAAGTAGTTCCTGCTTTCAAAGAGTTCAGATTTAAATAGGAGGAGACAGCTTGAACAGGATGGTTCAGCTGCAAAATAAATGGACAGGTCTGGTGGCTAGGCCCAGGCCTTGGTAATGTCAAAGCATGTAGTAATGTATCCTCTTTAGTGTTATTTCCATTGATAACAACATAGCAGTTTCTAACGTTGAGCCATTTGATGATGTCAGGGACCTTGACATTTGAGAAAAGAGCAGCTGTTAGTATACGTGTGTATAGATAAGGGACAGGAGCCCCAAGATGAGAAGTAACTAACTCACTTGAATGATCTATGATTCTGTGTGGGAGCTGCCTCTGCTCAAATGGACTTTGACCCCTTTTTATTGATAGTGGGAGAGAGCTGACTGAGGGCATTACAGCAACTTGCCCTCATCTTCTTCAGTAGTGAATGTTACAGACATTGGATTTGATCCCACATTTTTCTGACTCAGGGTCCAGTATTCTATATTGTATACTAATGATGTCAAATTCAAATAGAATCAGGACTACTTGACTACACATGAGGATCCCTGTAGTCTGCGTATTGTCTTAGAAAAAACACATATTTATAATATCTATCTTCAAACATAGTATATATATATATTTTTACTTATTTTGTTAAATATTTCCCATTTACATTGTGATCTGGTCCAGAAGCACTTTGGAGTGCTTCAGACTGAGGTTTGACATCTCTGACTTATACCACTTTGTGAAAGAACCTCCTAGCACATTTGAAAGAGGTGGGAGAAGAAGGGGCTGACACTGAGAACTTTAATATCTTGGCCAGGGTTGTCATAGAGTTAGCATGAACCGATGGCTTCCTGACTCTAAGACTGGTACTTTATGAGAGAGAGAGAGAGAGAGAGAGAGAGAGAGAGAGAGAGAGAGAGAGAGAAATAGAGAGAGTGAGTGAGAGAGAGAGAGAGAGAGAGAGAGAGAGAGATATTTTGTGAAATAACTTATCTAAAGTCATATAGTAAATGACAGAACTGGGTTTTATACCACTGAACCATTTCAGAATTTGAACTTCATGAGATCCATGTTAGGAAGAAAGATTGGAAAATTCACCCAGAGAATGTATGAGAAATACTTTGTATCTTCTTTGTATTTTCTTCTAGAAGAGAGACTGAGGCTGATGATTTTGTGCAGCTCTGTCTCATTTAAATCCAATTCATAGGCAACTGTCAATATGTCACCCTTGTGATGTCATTGATCTTCTTTGAAAAATAAAGGACCAGAAATAGCCAGATGTGACAGTGGAGTCAGGAAAATCTGAATTGAAATCCAACTTCAGATATTTACTAGCTGTGTGACCCTGAATAAGTCACTTAATCTTCATCGCCTCCAAAAAAAAATGAAGCATCACCAATAACAAGATTCTCTTTGACTCTAAATCTATGATCTTACAGCCTCAATAGAGCATCGTGATATACCTTAGTTTTCAGTATACTATCCACCCATATAATTAAGGTATGCATATCCTGCAGATATTGCTTGCGGTATATACATCAAGGGAAAAAACAAATATAGCAGAAGGGGAGAAAATCTGTAGAAAGACTGAGACCTTCAATAAAACAAGGAAGACTTATGGAATGCTCACCATGTGTGAGTACTATGCTAAATGCAAGGAGTCTGCCCCTTGAAGAAGAAAGGACATGGGGAATGTACATGGTGCCTTGCTTGAATAGGACATTGCATTGGCGCCTGCTCTGTGCAGTTGTCATCTGGAAAGTTGCCATGAGCTCCCCTACCTGACTTTCCTTTTCTGATTTACCAACTCTCACTCATCTTGGCATCTTCTTGCTCATCCTAGTCTTGCTTCTCCTTGTCTCCTTTAGCATATTGACCTAGCATTGACTTCCTGGACTCTGTTTTTGCTGCATCCCTTTTGGGGCTGTGACCTAGGGTCCTGTTTCTCCTAACTGTACTGCAGTTGGGAACATCTGATCATTCTTTCTTGCTCCTATTCCTGACATCCTAACAACTGCCTCCAACCTTCTCATCAACCAGCTGTTCCTATACCGCCAGGCACAGTGCCTGGCCATTAACCCTTACCTGATTGAGAGGCTGGAACAAGGGCAATTTTTTTAAATGACTATGAGAACAACCTAAAAATAATGTCTCAGTCCTTTGGAAAGACAAAGACTGAGAGATGATATGACCACCATCTATGTAATTCTAAAAGTGACCACAGATGTGGTTACTATTTAGCAGCATCTACAAAATAAAGAACATTCTCAGAGACCTCAGAGGGTGTCCCTTTCAACTTGTACTCAAAGATTGCTTGACTTCACTATCATCACCAATAAACAGTCATTCAGTCGGTTCACTTTGAGTCATGGGAACCTATAATCTTTCAATTCAATTCTGAATACTTCTAATTATTAGGAAATTTCCCCTTACCATTGAGTTGAACTTCTACCCATGGCTTTTTATCCTGCCAAGAAGGAAAAAATCTTAACCTTCTTTCCCATGAGAATCTATCAAATACTGGGAGACAGTTATCAAAGTCTTAAGTCTTCTCTTCTCCAGGCAAATAAACCTAGTTCTTTTGACTGTTCCCTTTTGGGCATGAGCTCTGGTCCCCTCTCCACCCTAGCTCTGCCTAGTCAATGTCCTGGAAATATCTTAGCTCAAAAAGGTCAAGGTCTCCCAATGTATCTGAGTGATCTTCAGTTATCTTGACCTATATCTTACCACTGGACTCTCATGACCTGGAGGAGAGAGTGAAGTTAATGATTTTTCATAGCTCTGTCTCACTTAAGTCTAATTCACTTGCAAGTCAAGACATCACCCTCCTGATGTCATTGATCCTCTTTAAGAATGAAGGACAGGGGACAGCTAGGTGGTGCATTGGATAAAGCACCGGCCCTGGAGTCAGGAGTACCTGGGTTCAAATCTGGTCTCAGACACTTAATAATTACCTAGCTGTGTGGCCTTGGGCAAGCCACTTTACCCCATTTGCCTTGCAAAAAAAAAGAATAAAGGACAAACAACAATAACAAAAACAACATTGTGCACCTATATCTGAACCCAATGCTTTATATGTCTGCTTTCTTAGATGTTTTTATGATTTTTATAGGGAGAAAAGAAAACTCTTTGTGTCTTAGCTCTTCCTTTTTTTTCATAGAATTGTGTTCATTAATGAACTGAATAATATACTAAATAGCATGTAAGATTTTTCTGATAATTTAAGATTTAGGCTCTTGTGACTGTCCTTTTTTTTAATTTCTTATGACTCAAGTCTCAGGTCATTTTTTTCCAACTGCACTCTTCCATGGAAAACCCAATCATATTCATAATAGTGATCCTATCTACATAGAGGGCTATCAAATTTGTATTCCCAATCCTGTTCTGTCATCTAAACTCAATTCTTATATCTGCAGTTGTCTAGAGAACATTTCAACTTGGATATCCTTCCATCTCCTGCACATTCAACATGACTAAAACAAAATTAATTCTCTTGCTCCCCTAAGTTGACTCCCCCTTTTGTGATTCACCATTTCTTTCAATGTCACCACCAGTTTCTTGTCATTCAGATTTAAACCATCTAAGCCACCTTGATTCTTTGCTCTATTTAATTCTTTCTAATCTTCCATCCAAATATTTCTTATACTTTTCTCTCCCTTCCCATTTTACTGTCACTGCTGTAGTTTAGACCTTATCATATCATACTTGGACCACTGAAATTGCTTCCTAACTAGTTTCTACCTTTTAATCTACTCTACATAATGACATTAGATTAATCTTTCTGAAATGTTTTTATCATTTAATTCTCCTGTTCAAAAGTTTTTAATACCGCTATATAGTCTATAGTCTGACTTTCTCAGTCTGGCTTTCATGGCCAGTTTTTCTTCAGTGGTCTTTTCAACTCCATTACCACTACTTCTCTACACATAGCTTGATTCTCCACTCAAGCCAGACATCCTTTTCTGCTTACCAATCATTCTATACTTATTCAAAGTATATATGTAATTCATATTCTGCTATTCATAGAATGCAAACCCTCCCTACTTCCATAGCCACTTATTTGCTTTATAACCATGCTTCAAGAATAAATATATAGGGGCAGCTAGGTGGTGCAGTGGACAGAACACTGGCCTTAGAGTCAGGAGTACCTGGGTTCAAATCCAACCTCAGACACTTAATAATTACCTAGTGGTGTGGCCTTGGGCAAGCCACTTAACCCTATTGCCTTGAAAAAATTCTAAAAAAAAAATAATCAATATATAGTTCAACCTTCTCCTTGACACCTTCATAATCATTTAAGCTTATGTTGGTACCAGGGGTACCATTTGGTACCATCAGTTCCAAGGGGAGCTTACATGGGCATGTCACAGAACACTGTATCACCACTGAACAGTTTGAATTATTGACTCTGAGCTGCCAGTGTAACTCATAATCTGCCTGGCTTTCTTTAGTTTCCAATTCCAGGTACTGCTTTCTCTATGGTTGATTGATTCCTGTGTAACCTGATTTTCCTTTGATCTCAGACACGTGTGCCTAGTGTTCACAGATCAAAACAAAACATTATTTTCTGAAATCCTACAGAACTTCTTTCCCACAAAGTTCATGATTTCAGTAATTTCTCATATTCTAACTCACCCTGCTTTCTAGCTTCCTTTTGTGTATTGCCTCTTTCCATTAGATTGTAAGTTCACTGAAAGCAGGGAGTATCTTTCATTTTCTTCTTACTTATATCACTAGTACAGTTCCTAGTACATACTAGTTTATTAAATTGAATTGAATTCCATCTCTTTTAGTTATTTAAATGGTTTGATCTTATATAAAATATGATTATAAAGTATTCAGACTCTATTCCATATGGATGATATCCTAGAAGGGATCTCTCTTCTGAGAGTTAAATTTCATTTTTAAAATATTATTAAGTATTTTTTATCCTCCAACCTCTATACCCTTTTGGTACCACTTGGGAAGAAAAAAGATAACAAACAAAAGCCTTATAACAAATAGTCATGAACAAGTAAAACAAATTCCAAATATTGACCACAACCAATTCATCATCTCTTGGTTAGAAACTGGGTAACATTCTTCATCAATGGTCATCTAGAATCATGCTTGATTGCTGAGTTTATCAGAGTTCTTAAATCTTTCAAAATTGTTTTTACAAGGGTTATCTTAGAATATAAATTGTTCTCCTGGCTCTAGTTGCTTCACTTTATTTTAATTCATATAAATCTTCTCAGGTTTCCTTGAAACTGTCTTTCTATTTTATACAAAACAATAGCTCCAAACTCAGGGAAGACTCTGATTGCACTACCTAAGGAAGAATCATACTTCTTCACTGTCTTACAAGGTAGTTATCTTTTTTCCTTAACAACTATAAAGCGCTAGAAAACATAGAATATATCTTATATTTTTCTTCTGTCCCTACCTGTAGCATCTAGCAGAGCACTAAGTCCATGGAATCTGTTCAACAGATACTTGAATAAAATGCATAAATTCATTCTTACTCTGTATATTTGGTATAAATATAAGATGTGCAAGGAAAGGACAATCTTAGTTTCCTGGAAAGACTGCTAGTGTTAGAGTTAAGAGATCCAGATTCAAATTCTGCAGACAGTAAGAGGTGTGTGTTCTTGGGTAAATTACCATTGAACCACAGTAATACCTGAACTATCTCATCCTCTGAGTTGTTGATGTAATCCGTCAAACAATAGATTAATCAACTGGTATACATTTATTAAGTATTACATATGTGTCATTTTTTAAATAATACAGTGAGATGGTGAAGTGGATGGAGAATCTGACCTGCAGTCAGGAAGATTTGAGTTCAAATCCAGGCTCAGACATGAACTATGTGACCCCAGACAAGTGCCTTAACCCTGGAGAAGGAAATGACAAACCTCCTTTCTGGAGAAGGAAACGACAAAACCACTTCAATATCTTTGCAAAGAAAACCCCAAATGGGTTCATGAAGTTTCAGACATGACTAAAATGCTCAAATAACAACAAACTTAATATCTATAAGCTCTAGCAGAATGAAAGAACAAAGACTATGAAAGTGGATTTAGCTTGGGATCCTTAATGTTTCTGATAGAACTAAGCCCTAAGTTCATTGGAGAGTAGGGGTAGTGTCAACAGGAATAGTTGTTATAGAAATAGGTGTATAAGAATGAGGAAGAGGGTTGTAATTCAGGGTTGAAGGGAGGGGTACTGGCAAAATCTAACTTTTAAAAGATCACCTGATGAAATGCAACTCCTACTTCCCCCCATCATAGAGGGGGACTATGGATATGAAATAGTGTATACATAAACTATCGGACATATTTGGCAAGTTGATTGGTTTTTATTGCATTATGCTCTCTTTTAAATTCTTTGCTATAGTAATAGTTAAATGGGAAGAGATATATTTGAAAATGAAAGAATGTAAAAATTATAGCTAGAAATACCATTCCAAATAATGTGATCTCACAGAAAGCAACCATAGCCTTTTATCAAAGTGTCCCAGTGTTCTGACTCACTGAAGGATGTCTCACATTCAATACCTAACCAAAGTTAGCTGGGACTGAATGTCATTTTTACTCTGGATATTTGCCAATTTATTGCTTCCATTTTCTGTCCTTAGTTTTGCCTCCCTTTCCCCATCATTGCCCTTTGAAAGCCTGCTTTGCCCTGAGCAGTGTCTCTGAAGAGCAGCTGCATGGACTCTGAGCTACTCTTGGAAGTTTGCTTGTATCCATTGACTTCCCTCTGCAGCAATGGGCTGAATGTCCCCTAGAGCAGCCGGAATGATTTACAGCAAAGGTTCTTTCAATATCAATACATCCACAGGGAGAAGAACAACTCTAAGGGCATGTTCTCCTCTGGATGCCAGAGCCCAGCTTCCATTAGCAGTAATGAGAGTTACGTGAGCGCAAGTTCTTTGTTCTGGGCAGTAGCCATATTTGGAGAATCTTTTTGCATCTGTCATCATCAACCTCATGGTCTCTCTCAATCACTCCCTTCTCCTCTAAATTGCTTTCCAAATGTGAAAACAAAAACATCCATTGTACTGCAGGCATGGATCAAAATGTCCACTTCAATAACAAGCACTTGTCCTCATGAATTGGAGGTTCAGAGGTAACCCTTTAGAAACAGACAGCTGACATTTCAAGGAGATCCAGAGTAGCTCTGGAGGTGCAGCCCTCCTAACATGATTAATTATCATGATGAATATTTTAAGTTCCTTAAAGGTAGGGTATGTGTTTCTCACCATGTGTTAACACAGCTCCCAACACAGACAATGAGTATTTATTGAATGAATGTAAAAATGGATGCTTAAGGATAGAAAGAGGAGGTGAAAGTCACATTTTTAGTAGAGATTAAATTCTTTCTACTTGTTTTTCTAGAAGGATTTTTGAAAAAAAGTCATCTTTATAAGTTGTTCATCCTTTGGTTTTGAAGAGACCAATGACATCAAGATATGTTGGGTGATGTTAATTTTTAAGTGAATTAGATTTAATTGAGGTGAAATTATATAAAGTTATTAACTTCATTCTTATGTCCAGAGTCTTCAAAGTCTAGTGATAGGACAAAATAAATATGATTGGCAATGACCTGGGATGCAATAGTTAATTTTGGTATTTTCAATGTCAAACTTTAAGCACGCCATAGTACCTGCCACTTGTGGGAAGAAATTGTTCTCATCTACACATTCTACTGCAAGAAGTCTTCTTGCGCTTGGGGCAGATATCATCCTAACTCAGTGATGGGTTTGATGTCTGTTGGTTGCCCTCAACCTGGTTTAACTTATTTGCCTAAATGGTTTTACTTGAATATGACTGCTGCACATGCTATAGCTTCTTGGAGCCACAGGTGAAAGTATAATGTGGTAGATAAGACATCTTAAACATTTCATATGCTACATTAAGAGAAGTAAATCCAGAGATAGGGAATGGAGAGTTTGTCTGCATTCTTAGTCAGATCATATGTGTAGAATTGTATTCAGACCATTTATGGAATATGATAGGTGTCTCATTTTAGATGACTCAATTGCCAGCAAGCATTCATTAAGTGCTCATTAAATTCCAACTCTATGCTAGGCCCTAGAGGTAGTGATATTAAAAAAATGGTCCCTGACTTCAAGAAGCTTATAGGACTTTGATGAGTTTAAGAATGTCCAGACAAGAACCAGTGAATGAAGGACCTCTCAATCATGCCAAATGGAGATAGACTGAAAGATTATTTGAGATTGTTAAAGAATAGTGAGACAGAATTTGGGAGGAAATAGCTGGTTTCAAGTGTTTGAAGAGCTATGACACTGAAGAAAGAATAAACTTATGTTGCAGTGCCCCAAAGGACAGAACAAGGAGCAATGTATGGATATTGCATAGAACTAAATTTAGACTTGTTGTATGGAAAAAATGCAATTAGCATTCGAAAATTCACAGACTTCCTTGAGAAATGCCAGGTGCCCTTTCATACAAAGTCTTCATGCTGGATGAATGCATGTTGAGTATGTTATAAGGGAATTCATTTTTAGTCATACTTTGGATTACATGGGACCGATTGATAATTACAATATCTTTATACAATTATAATCTAAATCTTGATGTTATTCTATGTTCTCATATAATGATAGGATTCCAATATGCAGCACCTTAAGCTAAATGGTCCTAATGTCCATAGAAATATATAGACAAAACAGTTTTACTTTTCCACTTTAACTTTGTGTCAGATGACTAAAGCTTTTAGTTTTTGATGGGATGAATCTTTGACCCTGTTATAGGTGCCTTGGGTCATTCTTCTCCTGCTGCATTAATGTTTGACCTCACCTTAAAGTTCTCAAGTCTGATATTGATGAAGGACCCAAAAAGCTTTCCCATCATATCTAGTTCTGATTAGGAATGCACCCTCCTACATCTGGCACACATTACCTGATCTAAATAAAGTTCATTTTTAGGGTATATAATTTTGTTACCTGAATGTCAACTTTGAGCATGTTCCCTCTCCAAACTGTCTCCCTCATTCTCCAGCTGAGTTGAGTTTCTTGCATGTAGGAATAAACCTCTGTTTCTATTGCCATAGTGTATTGTTTTTCTGCTCGTGATTGTATAATTTCCCAAGTACTAATTTTCTAGAAATTCTGAACTTAAATATTTGTTTTAACTGGAAACTTTAGAGGTCAAATAAAGTAAATGATGTCCTCCAATTTTGAAATACAGTGTTCATGCCACACAAGTATCCATTGCTTTTTGTCATAGAAATCCCATCTTCTCTTCTTCTCTAAAGAAGTATTTATTAATTATAAGTATGTAGGCATTAGTAATTGGGAATAAAGGATCATAGAATCATAATCTGACAACTAGAAGAGCACCTAGAGATCATTTCTGGCAATCTCTTAATTCCATAGAAAATAAAATTGAAAAGCAGATTACAAGGGCTAACCTGAGGTCATAGAGTCCAGTAAGCAGCAAATCCAAGATTACATCGAGTGACATTTTATTTTATTTTATTTTTTTAAAGAAAGATTTTATTTATTTTCAGTTTTACAATTTTCCCCCTAATCTTGCTTCCCTCCCCCCATCCCTCCCCCCCCACAGAATGCAATCTGTTAGTCTTTACATTGTTTTTAAGGTATACATTGATCTAAGTTGAAGCTGATGAGAGAGAAATCATATCCTTAAGGGAAAAAAAGTATAAGAGATAGCAAAATTACACAATAAGATAACTTTTTTTTAAAAATTAAAGGCAATAGTCTTTTAGTCTTTGCTTAAACTCCACAATTCTTTCTCTGGATATAGATGGTATTCTCCATCACAGAAACCCCCAAATTGTGCCTAATTGTTGTAATGAACAAGTCCATCAAGGTTGATCATCACCCCCATGTTGCTGTTAGGGTGTACAATGTCCTTCTGGTTCTGCTCATCTCACTTGGCATCAGTTCATGCAAGTCCTTCCAGGTTTCCCAGAATTCCCATCCCACCTGGTTTCTATTAGAAAAATAGTGCTCCATAGTGCACATATATCACAATTTGTTTAGCTATCCCCCAGTTGATGGACATTTATTCAAATTCCAATTCTTTGCCACCATAAACAGGGCTGCTATGAATATTTTTTATACAAGTGATGTTTTTACCCTTTTTTTCATAATCTCTTCAGGGTATAAACCCAGTAGTGGCATTGCTGGATCAAAGGGTATGCTCATTTTTGTTGCCTTTTGGGCATAATTCCATATTGCTCTCCAGAAAGGTTGGATGAGTTCACAGCTCCACCAAAAATGTATTAGTGTCCCAGATTTCCCACATCCCTTCCAACATTCATCATTGTCCTTTCTGATCATATTGGCCAATCTGACAGGTATGAGGTGGTACCTCAGAGATGCCTTAATTTGCATTTCTCTAATAAGTAGTGATTTAGAGCAATTTCCATATGACTATGGATCCCTTTGATTTCCTCATCTGTAAATTGCCTTTGCATATCCTTTGACCATTTGTCAATTGGGGAATGGCTTTTTTTTAAATTTATTTTTTATTCTCATTTTGTACAAATGTTTTTTTTACATTAATAAAATATTCTTGTTTACAAGTAAACAAAATACCCCTCCTCCCCCATGAATATAGATAGACTTGCTTGGGCGAAAAAAGTAAAGGGGAGAGAAAAAAATTAAAATAAAAAAATAATAGTAATAATTGTAGTTATGGCCAGGTGGTGCAATGGACGAAGCACCAGCCCTAGAGCCACGAGCACCCGAGTCCATATCCAGCCTCATAACCCAACAATCACCCAGCCGTGTGACATGCAAGCCACCTGATCCCCACTGCCCTGCAAAAACCAAAAAAAAAAAGAAAGAAAAAAAGACCCAAAATAAAATAAAATACTAATAATAGTAGGGGTAGCTGGGTGGCAGACAGAGCATTGGCCCTTGAGCCAGGAGCACCTGGGTCCAAATCCGGCCCCAGATACCCAAAGATCACCCTGCTATGTGGTCCCAGGCAGGCCATCCAGCCCCACTTGCCCTGCACCCTCCCCCAAATAATAATAATAACAAAAAATGTGCTTGAGTCTTTGTTCCAACATGAACAACTCTGTCATGGGTGGATCTCATTCTTTATGATAAGTCCATCACAAAAGTTATTTCCATATTTTTCCACCATTGCCATTGCTGATCACAACTCCCTCCTTTCTTATTTCTCCACTACCATGTACTCTATTTTCTCTCTCCTTTCACTCTGACTCCACTGTAAGGTCACTGAGTGGCACAGCAGACAGATCCCTGGTCCTGGGGCCAAGAAGCCCTGAACCCCCATACCACCCCTTAGGCCCAGAATCCACCTGGCCCTGTGGTCCTGGTCAGGCCTTCCAATCCCAGCCCCTTGCAAGAAGTAAGAAAGAAAATGTGTTATATCTGACCACTCTCCCCCCATGGTCCATCCTTTCCTCCTTTATTCATATCCCCACCCCTTCCCCTTGCTCCCCACTCCTTCTTACTCCAGTTGTCTATACCCCATTGAGTATATATGCTGTTTCCTCTCCTAGCCATCTCCGATGAGAGCGAAGGTTCCCTCATTCCACCTTGCCTCCCCACTTCCATATCATTGCAATAGCTCATTATAATAAAAAAAATCTTATGTGAAATATCTTGGACTATTTCCCCTCTCCTTTTTCTTTCTCCCATTCCATTTCCCTTTTTTTCCTATTGACTCCATTTTTACACCATATTTGATCTTCGAGTTCAGCTTTCTCCTGTGCTTCAACTATAAAAGCTTTCTCTCTACCTGCTCTATTAACTGAGAAGGTTCATATGAGTATTATCAGTGTCATTTTTCTATGCAGGAATACATGCAGTTCATCCTCATTAAGTCCCTCATATTTCTCCCCTCTCCTCCAATCTCCATGCTTCACCTGAGTCTGAAGATCAAACCTTCTGTTCAGCTCTGGCCATTCTGAAAGGAACATTTGAAATTCCCCTGGTTCATTGAAAGTCCATCTTTTTCCCTGGAAGAGGATATTCAGCCTTGCTGGGTAGTTCATTCTTGGCTGCATTCTAAGCTCTTTTGCCTTCTGGTATATTGTATTCCAAGCCCTACGAGCTTCCAGTGTAGCTGCTGCTAAGTCCTGTGTGATCCTGACTGCAGCTCCACGATATTTGAACTGTGTCCTTCTGGCTGCTTGTAATATTTTCTCTTTGACTTGGGAGTTCTGGAACTTGGCTATGATATTCCTAGGGGTTGGTTTTTTGGGATCTCTTTCTCGGGGGGATCAGTGGATTCTCTCCATTTCTATTTTGCCCTCTGCTTCTAGAATATCAGGGCAATTTTCCTGTAGTAATTCTTCGAAAATGATGTCAAAGCTCTTTTCCTGATCATGACTTTCAGGTATCCCAATAATTTTTAAATTATCTTTCCTAAGTCTGTTTTCCATATCAGTTGTTTTTTCAATGAGATATTTCACATTTTCTTCTAATTTTTCATTTTTTTTGGTTTTGAAGTATTGATTCCTGATTTCTGTTAAATTCATCAATCTCCCTGAATTCTATTCTTTGTCTGAAGGATTTGTTCTCCTCAGAGAGTTTTCTTATCTCTTTTTCCATCTGGCCAATTTTGCTTTTTAAAGCATTCTTCTCCTCAATAACTTTTTGAATTGTTTCATCCATTTGTTCTAAGCTGGTTTTTAGCATGCTATTTTCTTCAGCATTTTTTTGGATTTCCTTGACTAAGCTGCTGACTTCATTTTCATGTTTTTCCTGCATCTCTCTCCTTTCTTTCCCCAGTTTTTCTTCCAACTCCCTCATTTGACTTTCAAAGTCTGTTTTGAGCTCTGTCATAGCCTGAGCCCAATTTCTGTTTTTCTTGGAGTCTTTAGATGCAGGAGCTTGTGCTTCCTCATCTTGAGACTGAGTATTTTGATCCTTCTTGGGCTCATTTGCAAAATATTTTTCAATAGTCTTCCTTTTGTTTCTTGGCTTGCTCATTTTCCCAGCCTGGACCTGGTTTGGGGGTGCTTCCTGAGCTTTTGGGACACTCCCACAAGGGTCTCAGTGTGTGAGGCTCTGTCCTCCCTCCTGGTCTGTGAATGACCATAAGCACCTCTGCCACGGGGTTGAGGTGGGGAGGGCTGCTGTTCTATGGGGGGCCTAGACTGCGATCAGGATCTGAATGTGGTCAGAGCCCCAGAGTCCTGTTCCAGGGGCAGAGGACCAAGCTCACAGTCTCTCTTCACTCCCCTCCCTCAACTCAATGGGCTCATGCCCTGGGGGCTCCTGCTTACTGGCTCTGCCTGCTTCTGTTTCCTGGATCAGGGCTGGGGAAAGAACGAGCTGCTTGCTGTGTGCCCTGAGGGCTGGGCTTCACTTGCTTGCTTTGGCAGAGGGACCCAGATGTTCCCCCACTTTGTTCCCGGTGCTCCTCGGGGTGCAGCTCAGGAGACTCCCCTGCTGCTGTGAGCTGAGACTCCCAGCGCCCTGGGGCTGCCTCCCGGAGACTGAAGTTCTTTGGCTCTGGCGGGCCACCCCTCTGGCAGGCCGCCTCTCCAATCACGGGGAGCAGAGCCTTTCTGCTCTTTTTCAGGTTACCTTGAGTAGGAGAACTGCCTCACTGGGTCCCTCTGTGGGTTCTGTCTCTCGAAAGTTTAGTTAGAGTCCTTAGCTGATGAATTTTATCAGAGAGCTCCTAAAACTGGATCCCTTCTTGTCCCTATCTTGGCTCCGCCCCCCCTAGAGTGACATTTTAAAGCAACAGTTTAATTGCATTAATATTATTGCTATTAACTCAAGCTCTCAAGTATCTGATACTTTCATATTTCAGCAGTGTAATAATCATTAATGTTCCCCATGCTGCCCCTGAAACTCTAAAGGAATCTGAAGTACATTCAGAATCATCAAAAATTGTAAATTATAAATTCTTGTATTACTTTATATACAAGGATGCCAGATGCCAAATAGAGTCTCATTGCATGATATATACAGAAGAATTAAAAACAAACACACGATGATCATCCCTTTTGAGGATGGGAGGCTTAGGGGATATAATAGATAGAGTGTTGGGTCTAGAGATAGGAAGATCTGAAGTCTTAGACACCTTTTAGTTATGTGACCCTGGACACGTTACTTAACCTGTTTGCCTCAGTTTCTTCATTTGTAAAATGAGATGGAGAAGGAAATGGCAAACCACTCTAGGATCTCTGCCAAGAAAACCCCAAAATGGGGTCATGGAGAGTCAGATATCATTGAAAAGAACTGAAAAACAACAAATTTAATATACAGGATCAATTGAGATAATGTATGTGAAAGTCAGTCAACAAGCATTTATTAAGCTCTCATATTTGTGAGGCACTGTGCCAAGTATTGGGGATACAGAAATAAAAAAAATTAAGAATAACTGATAATATTTATATATAACCTTTTTTTGTGCCATCACTGTGTTGTGTTTTATAAGTATTATTTCTTCTGGATCTTTCAATAACTCTGGAAAATAGATGTTATTGAAACTACCATTTTATAGATAAGTGAAGCAACTGGAAGCTAAGCTTGCCCAGGGCCACACAGCTAGTAAGCATCTGAGGTCAAATACGAATTTAGGTCTTTTGACTTTTGGCCTTCTATACAATGAGGAAAATACTTTGAAAATAAGAGACACTCTGCAAAGGATACTTAGTATCAGAAACATACTAGAACTAAAAGAACTCTTAAGGGCATTTCTTGTTATCCTCTTATTTTACTGATAAGAAACAGATCTAAGGAGCCATCAAAACACAGTGGTCAACCAGCCTCTGTCTGAAGGCCTCCAAATTGAAAGAGTCCATTCATTTCCAAGGTATCTGGATACCTCTATCTGTAAGAAAATTTGTCCTGACTTCAAGCCTGAATTTACCTCTTTGCAGTTTCCACTTCCTGCTCCTGATTGGGTCTTCTTGAGCTGAAAAAACTCATCTAATGTCTCTTCCCCATGACAGTTCTAGAGGTACTTGAAGACAACTATCATGCCTCTTGTGGTCTCTCTTCTTAATAATGAACTTTAGTTATTTCCTTCATTTCTCATATAACATTGACTCAGGAGCCTTCACCATTCTTTTTTTTTTATTTATTTTTATTAAAGATATTATTTGAGTTTTACAATTCCCCCTCCCCATCTTGCTTCCCCCCCCCCCCAACGGAAAGCACTCTGTCAATCTTTACTTTGTTTCCATGTTGTACCTTGATCCAAATTGGGTGTGATGAGAGAGAAATCATATCCTTAAAGAAGAGAAGTCTAAGAGGTAACAAGATCAGACAATAAGATGTGTGTTTTTTCCTAAATTAAAGGGAATAGTCCTTGCACTTTGTTCAAACTCCACAGCTCCTTATCTGGATACAGATGGCACTCTCCTTTGCAGACAGCCCAAAATTGTTCCCGATTGTTGCACTGATGGAATGAGCAAGTCCTTCAAGTTTTAACATCACTCCCATGTTGCTGTTAGGGTGTACAGTGTTTTTCTGGTTCTGCTCATCTCACTCAGCATCAGTTCATGAAAATCCCTCCAGACTGCCCTGAAATCCCATCCCTCCTGGTTTCTAATAGAACAATAGTGTTCCATGACATACATATAGCACAGTTTGCTAAGCCATTCCCCAATTGAAGGACATTTACTTGATTTCCAATTCTTTGCCACCACAAACAGGGCTGCTATAAATATTTTTGTACAAGTAATGTTTTTTAGCCTTTTTCATCATCTCTTCAGGGTATAGACCCAGTAGTGGTATTGCTGGGTCAAAGGGTATGCACATTTTTGTTGCCCTTTGGGCATAGTTCCAAATAGCTCTCCAGAAGTGTTGGATGAGTTCACAGCTCCACCAACAGCGTAATGGTGTCCCAGATTTCCCACAACCCTTGCAACAATGATCATTATCCTTCCTGGTCATATTGGCCAATCTGAGAGGTATGAGGTGGTACCTCAGAGAAGCTTTAATTTGCATTTCTCTAATGATTAATGATTTAGAGCATTTTTTCATATGGCTATGGATTACTTTGATCTCCTCATCTGTAAATTGCCTTTGCATATCCTTTGACCATTTGTCAATTGGGGAATGGCTTTTTGTTTTAAAAATATAACTCAGTTCTCTGTATATTTTAGAAATGAGTCCTTTGTCAGAATCATTAGTTGTAAAGATTGTTTCCCAATTTACTACATTTTCTTTTGATCTTGGTTACATTGGTTTTATCTGTGCAAAAGCTTTTTAATTTAATGTAATAGAAATCATCTAATTGGTTTTTGGTGATGTTCTCCAACTCTTCCTTAGTCATAAACTGCTCCCCTTTCCATATATCTGACAGGTAGACTAGTCCTTGATCTTCTAATTTGCTTATAGCATTGGTTTTTATGTCTATGTCTTGTAACCATTTGGACCTTATCTTGGTAAAGGGTGTGAGGTGTTGGTTTAATTTAAGTTTCTTCCATACTAACTTCCAATTATCTCAGCAATTTTTATCAAAGAGGGAGTTTTTATCCCAATGGCTGGACTCTTTGGGTTTATCAAACAGCAGGTTACTATAATCATCTCCTGCTTTTACACCTAGTCTATTCCACTCGTCCACCACTCTATTTCTTAGCCAATACCAAACAGTTTTGATGATTGATGCTTTATAATTTTATATCAGGTAGGGATAAGACACCTTCTTTTGTACTTTTTTTTCATTAAGCTCCTGGCAATTCTTGACTTTTTAGTTCTCCATATAAATTTACTTACAATTTTTTCTAACTCATTAAAGTTATTTTTTGGAATTTTGATTGGGGGCACTAAACAGACAGTTTAGTTTTGGTAGAATTGTCATTTTTATTATATTAGCTCTACCTATCCATGTGCAGTTGATATTTGACCAGTTATTTAAATCTGATATAATTTGTGTGAAAAGTGTTTTATAATTGTTTTCAAAAAGATTCTGAGTCTGTCTTGGCAATAGACTCCCAAATATTTTATATTGTCTGAGGTTACTTTGAATGGGATTTCTCTTTCTAGCTCTTCCTGCTGTTTCTTGCTAGACATATATAGAAAAGTTGAGGCTTTATGAGGTTTATTTTATAACCTGCAACTTTGCTAAAATTGCTAATTGTTTCCAGGAGTTTTTTGGATGATTTCTTGGGATTCTCTAGGTAGACCATCATGTCATCTGCAAAGAGTGAGAGTTTTGTCTCTTCCTTCTCAATTCTAATTCCTTCAATTTCTTTTTCTTCTCTAATTGCTGAAGCTAACATTTCTAATACAATATTGAATAGTAGTGGTGATAATGGGCACCCTTGTTTCACCCCTGATCTTTTTTGGGAATGCCTCTAGCCTCTTCCCATTGAATATAATGCTTGTTGATCATTTCAAATAGATACTGCTAATTATTTTAAGGAACAGTCCATTTATTCCTACACTGTCTAGTGTTTTTAATAGGAATGGATGCTGTATTTTGTCAAAAGCTTTTTCAGCATCTATTGATATGATCATATGATTTCTGATAGGTTTGTTATTGATATAATTGAGTACTAACAGTTTTCCTAATATTAAACCAACCCTGCATTCCTGGAATAAATCCTACTTGATCATAATGTATTATCCTAGTGATGACTTGTAATTATTTTGCTAAGATTTTATTTAGGATTCTTGCATCTATATTCATCAGGGAAATAGGTCTATAATTTTCTTTCTCTGTTTTAACTCTTCCTGGTTTAGGTAACAGTACCATATTGGTTTCATAGAAAGAGTTATGCAGAGTTCCATCTTTCCCTGTTTTTCCAAGGAATATATATAGGACTGGAACCAATTGTTCCTTAAATGTTTGGTAGAATTCACTTGGGAATCCATCAGGCTCTGGAGATTTTTTTTTAGGCAGTTCAACAATGGCTTGTTGAATTTCTTTTTCTGAGATAGGGTTGTTTAGATATTTAATCTCTTCTTCATTTAACCTGGGCAACTTATGTTTTTGTAAATATTCAGCCATTTCACTTAGATTATCAAATTTATTGGCATAGAGTTGGGCAAAATAATTTTGAAATATTACTTTAATTTCCTCCTCATTGTTGGTGAGTTCACCTTTTTCATTTATGATACTAGCAATTTGGTTTTCTTCTTTTTTTAATCAAATTGACAAGAGGTTTATCAATTTTATTGGTTTTTTCATAGTACCAACTTTTGATTTTATTTATTAATTCAATGGTTTTTTGCTTTCAATTTTATTAATTCTCTTTTAATTTTTAGAATTTCTAATTTTGCATTTAATTGGGTATTTTTGATTTGTTCTTTCTCTAATTTTTTTAGTTGCCTGTTTAGTTCATCGATTTCCTCTTTCTCCAATTTATTCATGTAAGCATTTAGAGCTATAATATATCCCCTGAGAGTTGCTTTGAATGAATCCCATAGGTTTTGGTATGTTGTTTCATTATTTTCATTATCTAGGATAAAATGGTTAATTCTTTCTATAATTTGTTTTTGGTCCACTCATTTTTTAAAATGAAGTTATTCAGTTTCCAATTTCTTCTGGGTCTATATCTCCTTGGCCCAGTACTGCATATGACTTTTATTGCATAGTGATCTGAGAAAGATATATTCACTATTTCTACCTTTCTGCAGTTGATCATTAGGTTTTTATGTCCTAGTACATAGTCAATTTTTGTATAAGTTCCATGTACTGCAGAGAAAAAAGGTATATTCCTTTCTATTCCCCTTTCAGTTTCCTCCATAAGTCTACCATATATAATTTTTCTAACAATCTATTTACCTCCTTAACTTCTTTCTTGTTTATTTTATGATTTGATTTATCTAGATCTGATAGCGGGAGTTTGAGGTCTCCCACTAGTAGAGTTTTGCTTTCTATGTCTTCCTGTAGTTCTTTCAGCTTCTCCTCTAAGAATTTGGGTGCTGTCCCACTGGGTGCATATATATTCAATATTTAAATGACTTTATTGTCTATGGTACCTTTTAGGAGGATAAAGTTTCCTTCCTTATCTCTTTTAACACTATCTATTTTTGCTGCTGCTTTGTCTGAGATAAGGATTGCTACCCCTGCTTTTTTTACTTCAGCTAAAGCAAAATATATTTTGCTCCAACCTTTTACCTTTACTCTATATGTATTTCTCTGCTTCAAATGAGTTTCTTGTAAGCAGCATATTGTAGGATTCTGGTTTTTAATCCACTCTGCTATTTGCTTACGTTTTAAGGGAGAGTTCATCCCATTCACATTCAGGGTTATGATTACTAATTCTTTATTGCCCTCCATACTATCTTCCCTCTGTATTTTTTCCCCTTCCCCCCCCTTATCCATATTCCCCAGTATTTTGTTTCTGAATACCACCCCCTTCAGTGTGTTTGCCCTCCTATATCACACCCTCCCCTTTCTTTCCCCTTTCCCTTTTCCCTTCCCTTCCTTTTGTTATTTCCCCCTTTTCCCCCACTCCCTTTCCCTTTCTCCATTCCCCCTCCCCTTTTCACTTTTTAATACTTGAAAGGTTAGATGTTTTATAAGTTAACTGAGTATGTGTAGGTTGACTTTAAGCCAAGTCTGATAAGACGAAGATTCATGTGTTTCTCCTCTGCTCCCTTCTTCCCCTCTATTACCATAGGTTTTTTGTACCTCTTAGTGTAAGGAGATTTACCCCATTCAATCCCCTCCCTCCTCCAGTCTCTTTCCTTTCCCCCCCCCTTTTTAAGGAGGTAGTGTTTTTAGATCATTCTATCTAGAAAATTCTGAGTGTCTATCCCTTGTAGTTCAGTATATTCTATCGAATAGAGTCAAAATTCTTGAGAGTTATTAGAGTTTTTCTCCCAAGTGGGGTTAAAGCCAGTTACATCCCATTAGATAGCAGTCCCTTGGATAGGTCATGAATGTCCATTATTTCTGGCTAGGTATGTTCTCTCTGTTAGAGTTACAATTCTCCAGATTTATGAGAATCTTCCCCCCCGCCCATGATGGGATATAGCCAGTTTCAACTTACTGGATTGCATTTTTTTTCCTTTTACCGCACCCCCCCCTTTTTTTTTACCTTTTCATGTGTCTCTTGAACCTCCTGTTTAATGTACAAATTTTCTGTTTAGCTCTGGTCTTTTCATCAGAAATTTTTGGAATTCTTCCATTTCGTTAAATGTCCATCTTTTTCCCTGGAAGAGAAGGCTCAGCTTTGCAGGAAAGTAGATTCTTGGCTGCATTCCAAGTTCCTGTGCTCCTCAAAATATCTTGTTCCAGGCCCTTCCATCCCTTAATATTGATGCAGCCAGGTCCTGCATGATCCTTACTGTGGCTCCGTGATATTTTAATTGTTTCTTTCTAGCTGCTTGCTGGATTTTCTCTTTTATCTGATAGTTCTGGAGTTTGGCCACAACATTCCTTGGTGTTTTCATTTTAGGATATTTTTCTGGTGGGGATCGATGTACTCTTTCAGTAACTACTTTGCCCTCCAATTCCATGATATTAGGGTAGTTTTCCATCACTAGATCCTGTAATATTAAGTCCAGGCTTTTTTTTCTCTTCCATGTTTTCAGGAAATCCTATAATTTTCAGGTTGCCCCTCCTTGATCTATTCTTGAGGTCAGTGGTTTTGTTGATGAGGTAGTTTTCATTTGCTTCTATTTTTTCTATTTTTTTATTTAGTTTAATTGTCTCTTGCTGTCTCATGGAGTCAGTTTCTGCAGACTCCATTCTTTTTTTGGGGAGGGAGGAGTTTTCTTCATTAACCTTTTGTAACTCCTTTTCCAATTGGTCAATTCTACTTTTGAAAGACCTTTCCATTTGACCAATTGAAGTTTTGAGAGAATTAATTTCTTTTTGCATTTGCTCATTTGAGGATCTGAGAGAATTATTCTCATTTTGTATTGGTCCAATTGATGATCTGAGAGAGCTATTCTCCTTTTGTATTTGTCCAATTATACTTTCTAAGGTTCTATTTTCTTGTTGCAAGGTATTAATTGTCTCTTCCAAATTTTTAAGCTCCTTCTTTATTTCTTCAAGGAAGTCTTTCTGTGCTGGAGACTAGATTGTATTCTCCTCAGAGGTTCCAGGTCTCTCTGAGTTAGGGTCTTTCCCTTCCAGGAATTTTTCTATAGATCCACTTTTCTGCTGACCCTTCTTCATTATGCTAAGACCTTGAGTTGGGGAGGGGCTGGTTCACCTGGGCTTGGGATCACTAAAGGCTTTACTCATTGAGTTCAGTTTCTCTGGCTGGCCAGTAGGAGGTGTTGGTTCCTCAGACCAGAGGAGCCTAGGGATGGTGTCTGCAGCTCTCCTGCACCAGACCTCTCCCCACAGCCCCTTCCCCAAGCTCTAGGGGGACAGCACCAACACCAGTGCCTCTGCTTCCTCGTGGACCCAAGCCCCTTTTGTCCAGCCCCACCGCTGATCCAGCAGGTCCGGCTCTTGGGCCCTCAGACTTCTGGTTCCAATTCAGCTGTTAATCTGGCTGATCCGGGGCTGATCCTCCCTCTGAGCCCAGACTCACCCACCTCAATTTGGCCAAAGCTTCTGCCAGAGACAAATCCTGAGGTACATGTTCTTTCTCCTGGCTTTTCTTTCTGTGTTTTGTGGGTTGGATTTCTTTTAAGAGGTTTGTTTCATATGATAGATGGGGAAGAGATCAGGAGACTTTAGAACTGTGCCTGTCTTCTCTCCACCATCTTGGCTGGAAGGAGACCAGCCTTCACCATTCTTGTTGCTCTCATGTAAACATTCACCAGTTTATAAATACTTTGTAAAACTGATCTGGATTTTTTTCTCCTCTCCATCTAGGTTATGTTCTTTCTACTACAGTCATGGTTTACTCTCTAAGGGGTTGACCCTAGTAGGCTTGTTTTTTCTTCCTCTGTGTATTTTGTGCTATGAAGTTTATATATGGTATCTGCCACCCTTGATGGTCATTCACAATATATGTATTAATCTGTGATGAGAATAAAATTCATATTCAGCCATAAGCTACACAGTTGAGTAGGCATGCTGTTGATCTTCAACATCCCATTGGATTAAATCTGAGAGTCTCAGAAATAACAGCAAAGATCTAGAGATGAAGGTTCATTTTTTTAGCTGTGACACAATATATTTCACATTTAGAAATTTTGTTTAATGGAAAGAATACTGGATTTTGAGTTAGAGGACTTGAGTGGGAATTTCAGTTCTGCTCTTTCCTATTGTGTAACCTTGGTCAATCATTTCACTTCTCCAAGTTGTTGCTATCATCAATATCTCTAAAATGGGAGGGTTTATAACCTTTATAATCTCTTAATCCTATGATTTTTTTTTTTTAGTTTTTGCAAGGCAATGGGGTTAAGTGGCTTGTCCAAGGCTACACAGCTAGGTAATTATTATGTGTCTGAGGCTGTATTTGAACTCAGATACTCCTGACTCCAGGGGCAGTGCTCTATCTGCTGTGCCACCTAGCTGCCCCTAATCCTATGATTCTTGAAGATACTATGGTTATTAGAGAATATTTATCAGGATTATACAGAGTGTTCCAAAAATCTTAATGTTGTTTTAGTTTTAATAAACTTTAGTGTTGTTTTAATACATTAAAGGTATTTTGAGACACCATGTATTTATCAGAAACACAAAATGAAAATACACATTGACTACACTGGGGAAAATGTCAGCTCAAAAACAATACTGGGGTTTTCTCAGTCATAAAGGACTTCTTAGAATTCATTTATACAAAGAAAAGAAATTGAATTGTACATTTTCTTAAATCCCAGTGTTCTGTCACAAAGCCCTCCAACATATGAAACAGCTGTTGCAGTGGCCTTGGGCACTTTGCCACAGAAAAAAAGAATAGTATTCAGTTGCCAGTTCCCAGAGGACTGGGGGAGACACACACACACACAGACACAGACACAGACACAAAAACATACACAGACACAGATAGAGGGATAGGGAGACAGTCAGAGGCAGAGAGGTAATCAGAAACAGAAACAGACAGATAGGGAGAGAGAGACAGACAGAGATAGACAAAATGAAGAAAGAAGAAGGAAGAAGGAGGAAGAAGGAGGAAGAAGAAGGAGGAGGAGGAGGAAGAAAGAAGAAGAAGAAGGGAAGAGAAGGGGTGGAGAAGGAGAAGGAGGAGATGAAGGAAGGAAGGAGGAGGAGGAAAAAAAGGAGAAAGCATAAACAATTGTTAACTTGTAATATGAGGGCCAGTACTACTTCCAAAAGGAAAGTCACACATTTCCTATTTTATACTTTCTTTTTATTTCTGTTCTATCACTCCATTAACTATGGTATTGTGGCTGGAATTTTATCCCAGAATGCCAAAATTTTGAAACTGCTGTTAACTAACACATGTAGTCTTTCAATAGGGTAGAGATCATGAAGATTATCAACTATTTTAATTTTTTTAGATTTTTTTCAAGGCAGTGGGGTTAAGTGGCTTGCCCAAGGCCACACAGCTAGGTAATTAGTAAACTTCTGAGTCCGAATTTGAACCCAGGTACTCCTGACTCCAAGGCCGGTGCTCTATCCATTGCGCCACCTAGCCACCTCTGATTATCAACTATTTAGGAAGAATTATCAGTTAAGATTGAAAACTATCAAAGCCACTGCAGGCCCACTCAAGGTGATTTCTTCCCAAGTCTGTTGTGGGTCCCTTCTAGCTTCCTTAGAATATTTGAGGATACATTTCATGACTTTTTTCTGCAAGCATTTTGTATTGATTTCTGTGGGAACTAAAATCTGTCAGGTTTAGATGGGCTTTAAATTCATTACATCATATTCTGCAAATCATCCATTTAGGTCATAAGAAATTTATTATACCTTTATAATCATGGGATATCACTTACTATAGGAGACAAGATATCATCTATCTTCTTCATGCTTTGCTGTTTTTCTAGGTCTTTCTGGACAGAACAGTGAAATTGTACTTCCAACCCCTTTCAAGACCAGATGTGCATTATATGTCCTTAAGGATCAAGGTCAATGGGGACTAGAGAAAGCCTGACCTATTTTATGGAAGTCTCTTCCTCCATTCTAATTTCATTTCCACAAGCATTTTTTTCTGAAATAATCAATATGTGAAAATAATCAATATGTGCTAAATTCTGACCTAAGCACTTTTATATGTATGTATATATATATATATATATATATATATATATATATATATATATGTGTGTATTATTTCATTTGGTCCTCAACTACAACCCTGGGAGATTATGTACTATTGTTTTTTTCAGATGAGAAAACTGAAGCAGAGAAAAGAGAAATGACTTGATCATGGTCACACAGCTTTGGAAGTGTCTCAAACCAAATTTGAACTGTCTTTCTGACTCCAGGCCCAGCACTCTGTCCTGTACTACTTAATTATCCCTCTTGTCTTTAGACTTTCCCCCCATCTTCAGCTTTTTTCCCTAAGTAGCCCCTAAGGGGAATCTAGGATGTATCAAGGTGTACTAAAGAGGCTTGAAGTTTGATAAAGGAGACCTGGGTTTAAATGTGAATTCTGATCCATCTAGTTTTGTGAATATGGGCAAATCCCTCCACTTATCCAAGCTCCTCCTTCTTAAATATATTATGCATACTACCTCCTTCATAGGATTGTTATGAAGAAATCTCAGTGTCCTTTTTGTTTGGTAAGGCAATGGGGTTAAGTGGCTTGCCCAAGGCCACACAGCTAGGTAATTATTAAATCTATGAGGTAGATTTGAACTCAGGTCCTCCTGACTCCAGGGCTGGGCTCTATCAACTGCACCCCCTAGCTGCCCCAATCTTAGTGTCTTTGTTGTCACATCTATGTAGCTGCTTTCTCCACTGCTGTGAATTACCCCCACACTATCATTTGTGTCAGTTAGTGAGTCTGTACACAAACATTTATTAAGATTTTACTCAATTCTAAGAATTGTTCTAAATTCTGGGCATTCAGAGAAAGATGAAAAGGCACCCAAGTTCACCACATACCTCATATGCTGAGCACCTTTCTTTTCATTTTTTTTATTGATGTTTTCTTTTATTTTTCCAATCACATGCCATGAAAGTTTTTCAACATCTATCCACTTGCATGTTTATAACTTACACACTTGCATACTTATAAGTTACCTTCCTTCCTCCCACCTACCCTTAGCAGTGAACAGTCTAGTTAAAGTTGTACATGTATATTTGTATTTAACTTGTTTACATATCAGTCATTTAGAGCATAAGGAAATAGGACCAAGGGAAAAGAAAGAAAACTAAAGGGATATAAAAGGGAAAACATAAGAGAAAGTTTTAGAAAGTGAACATAATGTTCATTTAAATTCTGTAGGGTTTTCCCCCAATCTGGGTATGAATGGCATTGTCCATAACAGATCTCCCAGAATTATCCTAACTCTCTGAACTGCATAGAGGAGTTGTATTCATCATTGCTGATCAACTCACAATGTTGTTGTTATTGTGTACAGTGTTCTCTTGGTTCTGCTCCTTTTGTTCAGCATCAGTTCCTGTAATTCTTTCATACTTCTTTAGAGTCTGACCATTATGATTTCTTATAGCACAATAGTAGTCCATAATATTCATATGCCATAATTTATTCAGTCATTCTCCAATTGATGGGCATCCCTCACTTTCTAATTCTTTGCCACCACAAAAAGACTTGCTGCAAATATTTTAGAACATGTGGGACTTTTGCCATTTTTTTATTTCTTCTGAATGTAGATCTAGTATTGCTATTTCTGGGTCAAAGGGTATGATCACTTTTATTGCTGAGCACCTTTATTGCTCCCTGTAAAATGTTACAGGGTCACTGAATATGGAATCAGTAAGACCTGAATCAAAATCTGACTTCAGACACTCATTAACTTTTTGACCTTGTTCAAGTTATCAAATCTTTCTTTGCCTTAGTTTATCAACTATGAAATGGGTATAATAGGACGTACCTGGCAGTGCTTTTGGAAGTATTAAATGAAATTATGTTTGTAAAAAGAAAAAAATAGTGCTTAGCATAGTTCCTGGAACACAGGAGGAACAATATGAATGATTATTCCCTTCTCTCTTTTCTCCTTATGATTATTAGGATACTTATGAAAACACATAGACACCCCCCAACAGTTAACTCTGATTCTTAGCCCCATGACTGGTGCATATTCTTTTTTTTAATCCTACATTTCTTTTATAATACCCTTCACTTTGGTTCTTTTTTGTAGTTCCTTATTAGTTATGTGCTTTCAGACTGTTTACACCAACTGTTCTATGATTGTTCCATGACCCTCAGTGTGATACTAAATTTCAGTTCTTCATAGACTAATATTATGTGGCTCACAGTCATACAACAGCATCAGTACAATATTGGTGCTAAAAATGTATGTTTCAGGGAGAAAGTGAGAGTTATTATCAGAAGTTTTGCATAGACCACTCAGTCAAGTTTCTTCATCCTTTTGAACTCTGGATTCAACTCATCTTTCTATAATGAATATCTGAGGAATATAAAGTAATGGATGAGCTTTCTGGGTGGTCCATCTGCATGGTATAATTTGTACAACAATTATTCTATCTATATTTCCATGAATTTTCTCATAGGATTGGTAGGTTAGATTCTGAGTTTTTTATGGAGGCTGTCCAAGAGGTTGTATAGTATTCTGGGTGTTGATGCAACCATCACAAGTCATCTGTAAGGAGGAGTACATGGAGGATCTCAACAGATATTTAAAGATAATCTCTCTTCAACTTGGACTTTGCGCTGCATTTTTCTCCATTGACATTGGCAATCATCTTTGGCAAGCATACGTTTTATAGATTTATGCCTGATACTAATAATCAGGGGTTAGATGAAAGATATCATTTCTGTTGCTACAGCTTTCAAAGACTTGCATAATTCTGGTATATGCACAGGAGATGATTTATTAGAAAAGACATTTTAAAAGGTCCTTTTTCCATGAGTGAAGGTCTTTTCTTTTTCTTTTTCCACACATAGTCAACAAACAATAATTATGTTGAGACTTAATTCTCTGCATTTTCCCAGCCAATTGTGTGATCATAAAGATGGGACTTATAAATTGACTGATTGTTATCTAATAATGCCCTCATATAGTTCATAAAAGAAAGTCCTCTGAGTGTGTATATATTATTCTTATAAAATTTTCTATGGATAAGGAATTAGGTATATATAGGCATATAATTGTTGACATTCTTTTGATCACCTTTTCTGGTTATTAATGAGGTCTAAAACTCACTTCCTCTGCACACACATATAAATCTGATTTGTTTTTGATTCCTTTCTTTCTCTCAAATATAAACCAGTCCTTTAAAGGACAGTCAAAATGGATTTCTTCTATGTGGAATTCAAATGTTGGAATCTATTCTTGTTCTCATTAATACCACTCCTACTTTCTCTATATGCACATATGGTACTCTGATTCCAAGGGTAGTGATGTCAAAAAGAGTATGTTATAAAAATCTTTTTCATCTTTGGCCCATTTATTGTCTTTATTCCAGCTTCATCTTTAAATGCCTCTGAGATGACTGCATTCTTGGGTCTCTTGCCAAACTTTCTTTAAACTTGTCTTTGCCCTCTCCTGCTTTTCCTTGTTTTATGGAATGACTCTGCTCATAATCTTCTCCCATTTGTCTTCAAGAGATTTTACAAAAGAGTTTAGTGTATTGTTCTTGGTTGCCACATTTCCTTAATAAAGAAATCAAATACTTGCTAAGATTTTTTTTTAGATTCTTTGGTCTCCCTTTTATAACACTTGATGTACTCTAGTGAAATTCCTATATGAAATTATTTCAGTTGATGTCTTTTGTTTCTTTTGGTCACATTCCATTTTACATTATCAGTAACTAGTTTAAAGAGTTTAAGTTGGAATTGTTTTAATGGTATATCATCTCTTTTCTTCCTTATTTTCATTCTCTGCCCCCCCCATAGAAACTCTAACAGAAGAAAGCATAAAATTAAAGAAAAAAACAATCTTAAAGAGTAATTTTTGAGACTACACAATGTTCCTACTACATAGATAAATGAAGCAGGAATGTTGTTGCTTCTCCTTTGTTCTCATAGATGACCAATGATATCCGGAGGGTGATATCTTGACTTATAAGTGAATTGGGTTTAAGTGTGATGCAGAGCTATGCAAAGGCTTCTACTTCACTCCTCCATAGTCATCGGAGACCAGTAGCAAGACAGGTCAGGATGACTGGTGATGTCCTAGGTGCAGTGGGGGACCTTGGCCTTTTTAAGCTAGTATCTTTCTCAGGTCTCAGTTTGTTTAAGGCAATGCTCTTCCAATAATTAAAGGTTAGGTAAGAATTGAGACAAAAGATGACTTAGTTTGCTTTGACAAAAGAATTAGTCTGGGAGGGGAAGATCCTAGTAAAGTATTTTCTTCCTGTTAAAATTTAATCGTTTTCAGGTTTTTTGTAATATCATTTGATTCTTATAATATGTATCACTGTCCATTCTTTTCTTGAAGGAAAGTATTCAAAATAAGTAGTAAGATTTTTGTGTGGTTGAAAAGTGTTTTTTTTTTTTTTTAGTTTTTGCAAGGCAAATGGGGTTAAATGGCTTGCCCAAGGCCACACAGCTAGGTAATTATTAAGTGTCTGAGACTGGATTTGAACCCAGGTACTCCTGACTCCAGGGCCTATGCTTCATCCACTGTGCCACCTAGCCACCCCGGTTGAAAAGTTTTTGATCTCTTTCATTTCTTATTTATTTATCTTTCTTTCTTTCTTTCTTTCTTTCTTTCTTTCTTTCTGGTTTTTGTAAAGTACTATGGTTAAATGACTTGCCCAAGGTCACACAGTCAGCTAATAATAAAGTGTCTGAGGCTGGATTTAAACCCAAGTCCTCCCAACTCCAGAGTTAGTGTTCTATCTACTGTACCATTGAGCTGACCCCTGACCTATATTTCTGGTATTTTTCCACATCTTCAACTGTTTCTACTTTTTTTCATTGAAGTCACTGAATAATAATTGATAATTAAATTGTATGTAATTATTTACAGTAATTTAAATCCATAAGTTCATTGAGTTCTTTTAAAAAAATTTCATCGTCATTTTCAGTAAGAGGTTCATGAAAAAGTATCTGTTTTCATGATGATTTTTTTGTGTATCTATGCATACGTGCATTTATTCATCATGGACATTGCAATATGAAATGATCAAATATCACTTAAAATGATATCTCTGGTTGTTTTAGGTCCACAATAAAGCCTACTTCTGTCTATCTAAGGAGGACCTGTGAGCCATTCTTTGATTTAGCTTCAACTTACTTGGGAGGTTTTGGTTAGAATAAAAATAAAAGATTGATATAATTAAATCTGTAAATTAATATTGGCAGTATTAACATTTTTATTATATTGAAAGATCCTCTATAACTATAGTTTGAGATTTTTTTTAGTATGAGTGAGCATTGTACCTCAAAAGAGATTTTTGCATTTATTAGGATAATCATGTGGCTTTGGATATTTTATTCTTATTATAATGAATCATGTTGATTTTCCCCCTTGATTTTGCACTATCCTTCCCTGCCTGTTACAAATATAACATTCTTAGTGAATGATTTTTTTTTTGGTATAAATTGCTATAGTCTTTTTTTGCCTGTATTTAAGATTTTTTTGCCATATTTAAGATGTTTTAATTGACGTATATTAATTATATTCATCTTTTGTTCTCTTTCTGTGTTATATCTTTCTCTGATTTAGGAAGGTATTAGAATTATATTTGTCTCATAAAAGAAACCTGTTAGAGTGTTTTTTCTCAGCTTTTTCTTGAGAATAATTTGCATTGCAAAGTTGTTTATTATTTTCAAAGTTTTATAGAATTTTCCTTTAAATATAGCAGACCAGCATTTTTCTTTGGTAGCTTGCTTATGATTAGTGCTATTTCCTTTTCTGATACAGATTATATAAGATTTTTGTTTTGCAAGGCAGTAGGGTTGAATGACATTTCCAAGATCACACAGTTAAGTAATTATTAAGTGTCTGAGGTCAAATTTGAACTCAGGTCCTCCTAATTCCAGGGTTGGTGCTCTATTTACTGTTCCATCTACTTGTCCCTATTTTAGATTTTTAATCTGGTGTTCTTTTCGTTTTAGTATTTTATGTTTTTGAAAATGGTTTTTCATTTATTTTGTACTCTCAGTCTTGGCATATAGTTGAGCATTATAGGTTCTGATAATTCTTTTCATTCTAGATTTGTTGTGACTTCTTTTTTATTTTAATTTGTTGATGCGATTTTTCTGCCCTCTTTTATTTAATCAAGTTGGCTACAATTATCCCTGCCACATTATGGGGGCTAGGGATGCAGTGCCCCCACAATCTTGAAAATTCATGTAAAATTTTTTTGGTCATCCTTAATACCAGTGAAGAAATCTGAATTTTTTCTTTTTCTTTTATGGGGTGTTTATAGTACTGTATTGTAAAATCTGGGTTTATATTATATAATTCTTTACATATATTTTATGTATTTCTGGCTTTCTGAACTTTTTTTCTGTATTAAGTTTTTGGCTTTTGTGAGTTGTCTGTGGCTTCAGTAAAACTCCCCCCAAAATTCCCATTTAATTTATTATGCCGACCCACATTATAATAAAAAAAGTTTTGATGTGGAAGGGATAACTGAAAAGATTTATCACTTTTTTGTCTTTTCAAAAAAACAGATATGAATTTCTTTATCATTTCTATAGTATTCCTTTATCATTTCTTAGTATTCCTTTTCCTTTAGTTTTATCTTCATTGATTAATTTGTGTGCTCTATGTTTTAAAATGAATTTTCTTCCTTTTGAAATCTTTTTTTTTTTTTAGTTTTTCCTTCCCTTAAGTCTTTTAGCACTCACTTTTTGACTCCTCCTTTGATGGTGATTTTAGCATTGGGGCTACTGTGCACTAGGGGTGTATGGGGAGTTTAGGGAGGACTAGCTCTTCTGTTGGGAGGGTTTGCCAAACCCTTTTCAAGGCTGCTCATTTACTTTTGATGTTAAGGAAGTGCTCAACTCTTATCTATGTGCACAAGGACTGTAGCCCTGTAAAAATTATCCTGTCATATAAGCTAACTCAGGTTGAGGGTAACTTAAACACATTGATGAGTTGGGGGATAACTTCTCCAAGTATGTGAAAACTTCTCCGATGGAATGGGTGGATGAGAATGAAGACAGCTGAAGTAGATACTTTGGAGGGCTTAGAGCTTGGTTAGACATTGAAGATGCCAAGGCCTATGTGTACTTTGGCACCAAAGTAGATCTTTTTCATCTACTGCTTTCTGGGTCATCACTAATGATTTTGACTTTTATCCTGCCACTGGATTTTGATGACTCTGGAAGAGGAAAGCTAATGACAGTGCAATTCAGCCTCACTTAAATCCAAAACACATGCAAGTCAAGATATCATCCATAATATCATTGGTCCTCTTTCTACTCCCACATTCAAAATTTGAATGTCTATGCCCCAAATTGCCTCTGGGGAAAATGGACAGCCCCATGGATTCCTTCCACTTTTGCTTAAACTTAGTGTACTTTAAGCACATTAGCTACCTACCTGTTCCAGCTCTCTTTCCAGTTTTGATTTTTTCATTCTGGCTTTTATTTTTTTTTTTCTTCTCTGGTTTGAGATTTTCTAACATAGATATTATCCCATGAAAAAGGAGCTCATATCACCTTAGATTCTACATGTCCCCCTTTACCATAGATGGATGAATTCAATGTCCTTTGCTTACAAGGTAGTAGAACATAAGTGTCATGCTCAAATAGAGACAGATCCCTTTTGGCAACTCATTAACTTAGAAAGCTACAGATGAAAATTATCAATGTTTTATTGTATTTTTATTTATTTTGTTAAATATTTATCAATTACATTTTAATCTGATTTGGCTGCATTTGTGAGTATTACAAATTTTATTTGTATTATATCTCTTGGTGGAGGATAGAATGTGCAAAGAAACCAGAAAGAATCAGAACTAGGAGGACTGGGGCAGAAAGGAAATCTCTGGGTGGGTCCTAAAGCATAAGCCTGTGAGTTGGTTTGTATGTGCTGGCTGATTGAACAAGCATGTGAAAGATAAGTACTTAGGGCTTAGGGATTAGAATATTGTGAATTCCTAAGGTCCTTACCTTGCTTATCTTCCTTTCTGGTCTGCATGTTCAATTGCAATTAGTCTAATTATGATGTATAATTACTCTTTTTTGGGTAGGTTTTGAGACATAGTGGGAACTGGAGAAAATGTCTATTTTACCATCTTGTTCAACACATGTCTGAAATTTCAGCTAATAACTTGAGGTAGTGGTAATTTCATATTTTAAAAGATATGATTTTGATACTCACTAATGGGGGGGGACTGATTGATTTAGTGGAAATGATGGCGATCTAGGGGAAATGATCACTCCTTCCTAGAACTTGTGATAGAGGAAATCTGGACATAGTCTGCTGTGTATCCCAGATTTTAGCAAAACATATTTCCAAAGGTTCAGGGGAATATGAGAGAGAATTCAGTGGAGTAAAATGTTTCAGAAGATGTTAGCCTAAGAAGGATGGAAAATAAGATGAAACTATGAAGGCATAAAGGGACATTTTTCTAATGAGAGAGGAAATGGGATTTGTTTGAAATGGTTAATGTAGATGCACCAACTCACTAGTCAACTTAGAATTTAAAAAGAAATTTTTAGAAAATGGAAGGAAAGTTAGGAAATGAATAAATATGAATATGGCACAGTTCTTTATAAATAATATTAGAAAAGACAAAGTCAAAGATTATGTTTTGACATTGTCAAGAAAAGCTGAGGACGACAAAAAGGTTGTTTTTATTGTATTTTACTCTATTGGGAGGATAAAGGAAACTAAAAATGGATAGAATCTTTAGTTGGATTGAATGGGACAATGATTACTGACAGCAGAGACAAGACAGGGTCACTCAATTCTTATATTGCTTATTTTTTTCTGTTTCAAAGAGAATGATCTTCCCATTGGAAATGACAGAACAAAAATGACTAGAATGGAGTTTAGCATGATGCCTGACACATGATAAATGCTTGTTGATACTGATGGTGGTATCCAAGATAAGAAAGGATATATTAAGAGAATATCAAGTCATTTGGCCCAGGTGAATTACATTCTCAGTACTGAAAGAATTGGTGGATATGATTTCAGAGCCACTGTCAGTAATATTTGAAAGGTCATAGAAAATTGAAGTGGTATTACAAGTTTGGGGAACTGTTGTCTTGATTTTCCAAAAAAGAGGATACAATCTACAAACTATGACCAGTGAAAGTGACTTTTTTATTGGGAAATTTTAAAAACAGATTATTAAAAAATTGATTGGCAAAGATCTAACATGGGATATAAGAATTACAAAGAGTCAGTATAGTTTTATCAAAAACTGGATTATGCTGACCTAATCTCATTAGCTTTATAGACAGTTACTAAAGTAGTAGAAAAGGTGGATGGTATAGAGATACCTTGCTCAGATTTTAGCAAAACTTTTAATAAATTTTTGTACTATTCTGGTGAGGAAGATGAAGAGATATGGATTAGATGGTATAAATTCAGAGATGGTTGAATGGCTGGATTCAAAGAGTAGTTGTTATGTCAAAATGGCAGGAGGTTTTCAGGGGAACACCTCAGGGATCTCTGCTGTGTACTCTGTTGTTTGATAGTTTTTTTTAATACATGGCTTGGATGAAAACATAGATAGCAAGCTAAGAGAGGAGAGAGGGATAGATGAAAAGTTGGATGACTGAGTCAGGATCTAAAAGAATCTTGGTAAGAGTGTTGGACTGAATCTAATAAGATAAAGTTCAATAGGGATAAATGAAAACTCTTACACAGGTATAAAAAATCGATATTACAAATGTAAGGAAGAAGAGGTTTTTTTAGATAGTAGTTATTATGAAAAAGATTTGGGGGCTCTAGTGTAATGAAAGATCAATATGAGTAGGCAGTAGATTAATCATTCAATCAAAACAGCAAAACCAATCTTGGGCCACATGGAGAAATAAAACTTCTAGAAATAGGAAGGCCATAGTCCCACAGTGATCTCACCAGATCTATTATATTTAATTCTGGATACTACAGTCTAAGAAAGAAGTGATTAAACTGGAGAGTATCCAGATGAGGGTTATTATTATGGTAAAATATCCTGAGTTCATGTTGTATGAGGATCAACTGGGCATATTTAGTTATGAGAAGAGAAGAGAAGAGTAAGGGAGAACATGACAGTTGTTCATACATTTTAAAAGTTCTCATGTGTAGGAGAAATTATTATTATTTTGTTTGGACCAAGAGGACAGTAAAAATTGGAAAGAAGAACTTTTACCCTGTCAAGAAAAATTTCCTAATAAGGATGTTCCATTTAATCATGGAATGGACTGCTACAAGAGCTGATGAACTTCTCTTCCTTGGTGTTCCTTAAGTTGAGAAAGGATGCCATTTGTCAGATTATACTATGTGGCCTATGAAATCTCTTCCAATACTGAAATTCTATGATTCTTTGAATTATTACTATTCGCTTCCCTTTTCAGAACACTGACAAAGAGATCTGTGATTTAATGTCCATCTACTTATTAAAAGTTGTATAACCATTTTTCAATTTCCCATTGCCAACATGACTGGTGAAGGATAAATATAATAGTTTAATTTTTTGCCTAGATAGACTTCAAAGTAAGAATTCAGAAAATTGTTCCAAGACTACTGGGAACCATTGATCTACTCAAATATTTAATTTACATGCATAGACTAATTTAAAACACTGAAAAGAGTCCTAAGAAGTCAGAAGTTGACTTTGGAGATAAACTTTATGTGATAACCAGAAATCTTTTGTGAATATTTGTTAATTATAGTAACCCAGGAAGACTTTAAACATTAAGATGTTACCTTTTTTTTTTGGTGGGAGACGGGAACAACTCAATGGTTCAGTCAATAGACTGCTGACCTGAGGTCAGGAGGACCAAAGTTCAAAATCCAGCTTTACATATTTCCTAGTTGTATGATATTTGACAAGTCACTTAATTTCTGTTTGCCTCAGTTTCCTCAACTAAAATGGATCAGAGCAGCACCTAGTTCACTGGGTTGTCATGCGGATGATAATATTTGTAAAGCACTTAACACATTTATTTGTACCAATATATAAATAGTTATTCTCTTTCTTTTCTTCTTTCAAATCTAATCAGTGTGATTCAGTTCAACAATTATTTGAATGTTAATTTGAACAGTGGCAGTGCAGTAGTTAGAATACTGGACCTGGAGTCAGGAAGACTTAAGTTCCAATCTATCCTCAGATGAAAGAACGAGAATTTTTCTGAACTAGTCAGAGGATCTGTGTTCAACTTCCAGTTTTGACACTTCCACCTCTATTTGGACAAGTTACTTCCCCTCTCTGGTCTCAGTTTTCCCTATCTATAAATCAAAGGGCTTAATCAAACCTTTGATCTCTGAGGTCCCTTTCCAACATTAAATCTGTGAACCAATAATACAGGGCTCAGAGTTGGAATAGAGCTCAGACTTCATCTCTGGTCCAACCTTGAACAGGGATCTCCTCCATCGTCTTTTTGACAATCATCATTCAGTCTATCCTAGGAGTGGAAGCCCACCTGCTCTTGTTTGAGTTTGAGATAGCTCTAATTGTTAAAAAGTCTTCCCAATAGCATACCTCAATCTGCCTCTACAACTTCAACTCATTGTTCCTGGATCTGTCTTCAGGGACTACGCAAAACAAGCTTAACACCTCTTCCATGAGTCAGCCTTTCAAACTTAAAAAAGAGCTCTCATGTTTTCCTCAAGTCTTCTTTTCTGTGAGTTCCATATTCTCTGTTCCTTCATCAAATCCTTATGTGGCATGATTTCCAAGTCTGTCACTATCTTTTTCTATCCTGCGAATATATTTCAGTTTGTCTTAATCCTGCCTGAAATGCGTTCAGAACTAAAAAAGTACTCCATATGCTCTCTGACCAGACTAGATTATAACTGGTACCCCCTGCTTCCTTATTTTGACCCCTAAACACTTTATTAAAATAGCCCAAGATTGCTTTAACTGTGACATGCTAAGGATTTAAAGGGATCTTGCAGTTTATTAGCATGCCTACATGTTTTTACATAATTTTAGTCATGTTTCCTCCTTATATAGTAGTTACTTCAAAAAGCTATATATATTTTATAAACCACATCTTATTTACTTTCCATAATTTTCCTAGATTTCCCAATATATCTCTTACCCTCCCAAAGAATCATTATTTATAATAATAAAAAATAATAGAAACAAGGACAATCCATCAAAAAGTTTTATATCATATGCAGTGTTCTGTACCCATATTACTCTATCTCTTCAAAGGAAAAAAAATAGTAAGATAAACCTTTCTCCTCTTGCAAAAACTGAGGGAGAAAGGATTATTACACATTTTTATGTTGTGCAAAATATTCTCTTAACCATCAGCCTTGCCACTGCAAAAAAATAAGACAATATATACACTCAGCCACTGAAATGGCAGAAAACTGCGGAAGATCTCATCTAGTAATTGCCCTTCAAATCTTAGTCAGTGCTTTGTCCATTTGTTTCTTTGAAAAGAAAAGATATTTTTCCATTCTGTACTTAATAGGCTATGAGTATCAATTTACTCAAAGGTACCAGAAGTAGGAAGCTGATTCAAACTCTTTCAACTTTATTGCTTATTCATCTGTTTGGCAAGTGTGGGGCATAAAATACCCTAGCTACTATTCTTCTTTTGAAGTTACTGATCAAATGTTTTTCTTTCTTCTCCTCTGCTCTGCTCTCCTCTCCTCTCTTTTTTACCTTTCCTCTTCTTCTCTCTTTTCCTTTTCTGTCTTGTCTTCTGCATTCCTCCTTACTCTTCCTCTCCCAACTTTCCTCTTTTTTCTCTCCTTTTTTTTAAACAGGAAGCTATTTCTATTTCCTTAAAATTGAAAAAGAAAGCTCTAGTGTTTCTGCTGGCTAGTTTTCATTATTACTGAAGTGGAAACCATTAGTCATATATACATTTAGTTGAAGCCTTCATTACCAGCTACAAAAAGGACATCTGTTCTGATGATTAAGTCTAGGGTATTGGGAGAGGCACATTCCCACTGCCCAAATGGAGTTGTTGGAAAGACTGACTTAATGTTACAAAATCTCAGAGGAGTCCCTTTGGATTACCCAAAGGTTTTCATCTTTTTATTGACTCTGGGGAGAGCATATTTGACTTGAGGAGTTAGAAAGGAGGACTTCATTCAATCAAAAAACATTTATTGAACAGTTTTTCTGTGCATCATGCTTTACTAAGTGAAGCTGACAGTACTTTAAGTAATCCAGGGCAGGACAAACAGTATCTGGGTCAAGTAGCATAAAGCTTTTATTCCAATCAGCATTTTAAATATCGAAGAGCTATGTTATAGGTGATTACAGTGTCATCATGAATTCTAATCTGCCATATATGAAACCCAAGATGAGTCATGCCTCTTCTATAAGGAACTTGGATTAGGTATCTTTAAGTTTCCTTCAGTCCTCTATCCATGATCATATGATTCTGATTGAATAGGTGCCCTTTCCTTATTTCCATCCTTCCCACCCATCATTGTAGAGATGATAGTTCACTGAATGTGGGGAATCTTTTTCTCTTGGATATATGTGGATGATTGGTATGAGTGGGGAATTCACTAGCCATGCTGAATGATGATGCCATGGCTCCCATCAAGCTTTGACCTAAGATTCAGAGGATTTGTAATCCTCTATCTGGGGTCAAACTTCACCAGTTGTGTTAGAAGTGGCCTTTATTTTATGGAGGCTGAATTATTTTTTCTTTAAATGTATGAAGTGACTGTCTTTATTTTTTTCCTATTTTAAAAATTCTAAATAAGAAACACATTTTATGCTGATCAATGGAATATAAACGCAAAAAATGTACATTGATTGTAGACTATTAAGGGAAAAGTTTACAAAATATACAAAACTTTATAGCAATTGGTAGTAAATACTTAAATATTATGAAGTAGTACCTAAAATTAATTAAATGAAAGTGCTTAGATATCAATGATAACTTTTCTCTGCTATATGAAAGTCTTCAGATACAGGAGAGAGGAAGGATAGATTGGGAAGGAGAAGGATTTTAAAGAAACATCAAAATGAAAACTCAATTTCATTTTCATCCTGATGTTGACTTTAAAATGAGTAACCACATAGAAACTAACACTGAGTTGCTATTTCCTATCTGTGCTCCTCTAAGAATGGGGTTTAGAAACAGAATCAGAAGAATTGTGTGGGAGATTCAAGATGCCTTGCATAAATCTAGAAAATTCAGTGTGTCCATCTACATAAATAGCTTTAAACCTGTTGGATCCAGGGAATTAGGGATTGAACCACATGTATGACCCCTTGGTTAACTGAGTGTAAAAAGGCCAGACATTGAGGAGATGGGGTTCCTCAGGATTGGGGCCATGATCCTTGCCAGATGAGTCAATATATCTCTCTGACTGGACTCTAGTTTCTGTGGTAGATACAGAGATAAAGGGAGGGACATTCATTTGAATCAACCTTATCCATCCCTTTCTTGGTTATGTAAACTTCTCTTTGCTAAGTATTTTGTTTCATTGAATTTCAGTCCTGAAGTTAAGTTCCTGGATTGGTCTGAGATAGACCTAGCCCTGAATATCCTTTATCAGTGTGAAAAGGAAGAAATAGGTTTCTAGGATCATGCACATATGTGGCCATCAAAGGGTGAAGGGAAAGTGGTGCTGATACATGGGAGAAGGATGTAGACCTCTATCGAACACCTGCAGTCCTTGGATCCTTGGTGATGCCACTCTGCCCTGGAACCTCATGGGTCTTGATAGCCTCTACATACCATGAAGCCATGCTGTATAGATTCTTCTTGTCTCTTGGCTCTGTTATGGTCTCTTCCGTTTCTTTTTAACTGGACTAGGTTTGTGATAATGTCACTGTGATTAGGAAATGTGCAAGGATCTTAGCTTAAAACTCAACCCACAGTTTTTCCTGAGTAAAAAGGATTGTTTTTAATTCTCTCCTTGGTTTTGGGAAACAAATTATCCTTGGCTAGGAGAAAGAAAAGCACTATTTCTCCCGTGTCCATATTCTTCCCTTTGCCCAAGTTTTTAATCAGGCAAAGAGTAGAGTCAGCTGCTCACCCTTTGGCTTCCATTCTTTGGTTGTGAAATCATTGGCATGTGCTCTTTTTAAAAGGGTGCTAAGAGACAATAGCCAGAAAGTGGAAATGAGTCTGATCATTGATTTGTTTAAGAAGATTCAAGGTTGGTTCTGATTGGGATCCCTTTTCCTTTAGGATAGGGGAGGTAGAAGACCTAGGCTTGAATCTGGATAGGATTCAGCATTTGGGATCAGGAAGACTTGAGTGCTTATCCTGTCTCAAACACTAGCTACATGACCTTGGGCAAATTACTCAACCTCTCTTGGTCTCAGTTCCTTAAATATAAAATGAGAGTGTTGGACTGAATTAAGTAATCAGGTATTTATTGAACATCTGTGAAGTGCTGAGCACTGTGCTAAACTCCAAGGATGCAAAGAAATAATCTTTTTTATAAGGAGTTAACATTTTAATGTAGAATGTGAGAGAAACAAAGTGCATATATAAGTATATACAGAATAAATATAAAAAGAATAAATACAAAGTACTCAGCTACAAGGTAATTATTGGCATTTACCTGGGGGGGGGTAGTGGTGGTGCAAAAGAACAAAGGAAGGCAAAGAGGGGATGTATTTCACCACGGGGGGGAGAAAAGTCAGTGCAAATGAGCAGGGTCAGAAGATAGTGTGTCATGGGTGAGAAACATAACCAAGAGTAATCCAGATTGATTGGAAGAGGATAACAATGATTGGGGCAAGGGCTTTACAAGCTAAAACCTTGGAGCTAACATTTTTTAGAGGCAATAGAGTGCCACTAGAGTTGATTAAGGGGAATAATATGTTCAGAACTGTGTTTAAGATGTGATATTTTGGCAGCAGTCTGTAGAATAGTATAGAGTGGGGCAAAACTCGATGCAGAAAGACAAAGTAGGAGGCCATTGCAATAGTCTAGCTGAGGGGTGATGAGGACTTGAACAAATAAGCTAGAAAGTTTGTGGCTAGGTTGTACAGTGGCCAGAGGGTAGGGTCAGGAAGATCTGAATTCAAATCCATCCTCATGTACCTCTTAAGTTATGTGACTCTGGACAGGTCTTCACAAAAACAACCTCTGTCTACTGTAAAATGGGGAAAATACTATCTTCTGTAAGTTAGATATTTGAAAAGTGCTTTGTCAGTATGATAGAAATACCAGCTACTAACTAAACTTTCTTCCAGCTCCAAATCTATGATACAATGATTTATTCTTCTATCACCTCAAGCAAGTCACTTTTCCTTTCTGAATCTAGTTTGCTCAAAAATGAGTGAGTTGAAATAGATAAGGCTATTCTAGCTCAAAATTATCTCTTTTGATATGGTAAGTCAGGAGTTGACAAATTTTTTAAAGTCTGAGCTCAGATCTTTATATTACCTTTCATGATTCTGTGAATCTCTAGTCTTTATGAGAAGCAACTCCAGTGGGAGGGAAAAGTACTTACCCTAGAGTCAGCTGTGAGTTCTAATTTGAACTCCCCCTCCCAACCCCACCCCCATCATGTGTACTTTTTGACTGTGTGACTTTAGGTAAATAATGTAACATCCACTAGGCTCAAATCAGTACACATTGATTAAGAACTATTGTATTCCTATTGCTGGATAATGTAAGATGCAAAGACAAAACAAGCCACCCCTACCCTCAAGTACTTTATATTCCTCATCTGTAAAATGGACATAACATCTTCTCTGCCAATCTCATAGGTTTGTTGTAAGGATGAAATGAGATATCTGATATAATTTTGCTCTGGAAAAGTTAATTATTATGAGCATCTTTGGGAAGTCACAGAATCTGAGAATTGAAAGCATCCTTGGGGTCTCCCAGACCCCACTATAAATAACCCTGATGGGCCCTTATCCAATCTTTTTTTGGAGGGATTTATTAACTATTTTAATACCTTGTAGCTAACTATTTTGTATTTATTCTCTTTATATTTATTCTGTATAAACACGCACACATATCTATGCACTTTGTTTCCCTCACATTCTCCATTTAAATGTTAGCTCCTTATTTTAAATAAAAGATTATTTCTTTGCATCCTCAGGGCTTAGCACATTGTAAATATTTTGTGGGTAGGGAAACTGACACATAGTGTGTTGCTTAATCAATATTTATTGGCTGATTATTCATTTTTGTATTTTGCACAGTGCCTTTCATGTAAAAGAATTCAATAGTTTTCTTCTCTTTCTTTCTCTTTCTTTCTTTCTTTCTTTCTTTCTTTCTTTCTTTCTTTCTTTCTTTCTTTCTCCTTCCTTCCTTCCTTCCTTCCTTCCTTCCTTCCTTCCTTCCTTCCTTCCTTCCTCCTCCTCCTCCTCCTCCTCCTCCTTTTTCTTCTCTCTCTCTCTCTCTTTCTCTCTGTACTGGACCTGTGATTTTTATTAGTGAGGAAACATGATTCTGGTGGAATACCCTACCAAGTACAGTTGACTTATACTCTGTAATCTATTGTTTTAGAGAATTATCTGGAGGCCCTGAGAATTTAAGTGTCTTACTAAGTAAGGTCTTACAGATAGAATATTAGATGCAGGACTCTTCTTGATTTTTGAAGTCAGTTCTCTATTAATGAATTCACATTGTGTCCCATTGATTAGTCCAACAATAACAACAGCAACAGTAATAATATTTGACATTTATGTAAGTGATTTCAGGTTAATCCCCCAACAACTATGTGAGATGAGTCTAAATTGAGCAGATCTGATTAAATAGCCTCAGAAATCCTCTCCAGCTAGTCTAGATTTATGATTTTATTGGTTAAATATATGATTTTTGCTTCCAGGACAGAGAAGACATTCATTCTTGGCCTCAGTAGAATGCCAGCTGTGGAGCTGCTGAGAAAGCACTGCCAAGACACATGTAAGGGATGAATGACAGTCCTCAGATGATTTTCATCAACACCATCCAAGTTGAACATATGACATTATGTGCCTTTAAAGGAATCATAGCAGAGAGAACAAATGCCATATAAATTCATTTAGGAAGAACAATAAGATTCTAGATGGTGTCCAATAACCCTTGCACTCATAAAGTACATCACAAACTAATGGGGGATTATATTTTAAATTAGATTATGTTCTGACAGTGTATTTGTGCTACTAAATGGGAAATTTGGATGCAAAGGGTTCACAATCTCAATTGTATGGATGAAGAAACTGAGTCAGAGAATCTCCAGAGTTGGAAAGAAACTCAGAATATGTTTAATTTAGAGAATCTTAACTTGGGGGTATATATATATTTTTTTAAAAAATGTATATATATATCTGTCTGTCTATGTATGTATGTATGTATGTATGTATGTATCTATCCATCCATCATCCATCTGTTTATCTATATTGATCACTATTTCAATATCATATCATTAGTTTTCTTTGTATTCATAGGTATTTTACTTTAGGCATTTAAAAATGTTATTCTGAGAAAGGGTCCACAGACTTTATCACATTTCCACTGGGGTCCATGACACTCACACAAACAGTCAGAATTACTAATCTAGTCCAACCTGTTGCTGAATAAGAATGCTCTCTACAGCATGCCTGGTCAATGGCCATCTAACCTCTTGTGGACCATCACTTGTGGATAAAAACCTACTATCTTCCCTGGCAATGATTTGTACTTTGTTGTTTTTAGTTATTTCAGTCATGTCTGAGTCTTTGTGATCCTATTTAGGATTTTCTTGGTTAAGAAACTGGAGTGAATTCCCATTTCCTTCTCTAACTAATTTTACAAATAAGAAAACTAAGGTAAACAGGGATTATGACTTGCCCAAGGTCACATAGCTAGTAAGTATCTCAGGTCAGATTTGATCTCAGCAAGATCAATCTTCCTGACTTGTGGTTGGGCACCCTATCCACTGCACTTTGGAACAGCTCTGTTTGTCAAGTTTTTTCTTTAACATAAATTCCAAATCTGCCTTTCAGCAGGTTTCACTGACTGTTCTTTGGTCTGCCCTTGAAGGTTAAGCAGTTCCAACTTACTCCCTTCTCCAAGTGACAGTCTTTCACATATTTGCAGATTGCTATCATGACAGAAGACAGGTTCTTTGGATCCTTTGAAACGATGAATTGTTAAGGCAGGGGAAAGGGTAATGACCTTGAACTGAGAAGATCTGGGTCACTCGAACTGAGAAGACCTGCCACTTACTTTGTTTTTGGCATTTGACTGACTGTTTTACCTCTCTGAGTCTCAGTTGCCTAATCTCTAATTCAGTTTGATAAGATGGCTTCTAAGATTCTTCCCAACTTTAATAATTTTAATATCATCAAACAGTTTTCAGTTTTTCTCTTCAAAATTTCTCTTTTTCCAATGCTCTTTCAATTTATTTAAATACAACTTGGTATTTTAACACTTGAGAATCTCCATCTTACCTCTGCCTATCTGGAGGGTGAGAAGGAAAACCTCCATTATGCTGGGGCACTCCCTGTGGTGAACTTACAGGAGAACTTGGATAAAGACTTAAGAAAAAAATGATCAAGGTGAAACATGAATGAACTGAGTTTTACATTGTTTTTGAGGGAATACTAGTCAATTAAATTTCAAATCCAGTTAAGTGTTTGAGTATTGAATTTCTGTTTTAACAAGAAGGGTGTGTTGAGGTTCCAGACCAAGTGGTGGAAGTAAACCACTGGAAAGGATAATGAATTTGAAGGAAGTCAGTTTTGCTTCTGACACTTTCTACCTGCTTGACTTCAAGCAAGTCAGTTCTCAGACTAGAACTACTTACTTCATAGGGGTCATAGTAAAGATCATTAAAAAATGAGTGTAAATTTAATTTATCACTCCTACTACTACTAGAACTAATACTAGTGCTACTTTTTATTACTAATGCTAGTGTTACTACTACTACTATGGTGTGATCACTTTATTTCTTTTTAGGTTTTTGCAAGACAAATGGGGTTAAGTGGCTTGCCCAAGGCCACACAGCTAGGTAATTATTAAGCGTCTAAGACCGGATTTGAACCCAGGTACTCCTGACTCCAGGGCCTGTGCTTTATCCACTACGCCACCTAGCCACCCCTCATCATTTTATTTCTTTGCTCAGAACCTTTTAGTTGGCTCCTTAATTCCTATATGATAAATTTGCTTAAGTGGGAATTAAAGCTACTTCTGATTTGACTCACTCATACCTTTCTTGCCTATTTCAAACTTTCTTATGCTTTAACCAAGCTGGACTATTAATTACCTAGTCCCATCTTGGTCTCTTCCAAAAATCTTCATGTATTTATGCCCTATTCCATATATATAAAACTTCTTACTCCAAATTTCAGTACTTTTGAACTCTATCCCTTGTTTTAAGATTCAGATCAAGTGGCCCCTTCCTCCTAAAAATTCTCTGATATACCTTCAGCTAAAAGTGAACTCTCATTTCCTAATATTGGACAGAATGATGGAACCACTGAAATAGAAGGGATCTAGAGACAAACCATCCCTCCAAAATATTGTCAACAGGAGGTCATCCAGTATAAGAGAGTCCATTTCACTGGTGAAAAGTGTCAATCATTAGGAAGTTATTTTTTACATTAAAGTCTAAATAATTGACTTCCTGTTCACTTTTTCTCTAATATTCTTGCCCTGTTCTTGCCCTGTCTTCTGTGGCCAAGTGGGACAAGTCAAATCTTGTTTTAAATACTTGAAGAAAGATATCATGACCCCCTAGGTTATCTATTCTCTAGGTTAAGCATTGTTGCTTATTTTGTGGTCATTCTGACTCTCATCACTCCACTTGAGTCATGAAAATAATGTCATGTCACTCTTTTGAGTTGGAGATAGAAACAGTAAACATTTACATAATATTTACTATTTACTAGCTACTGGGCTAAGTACTTTATAAATATTTTCTCATTTGATCCTTACAGCAGCCTATTACAAATAGGTGCTATTATTATCCTCATTTTATAGTTGAGGAAACTGAGTCAAATAGAGGTTAAGTGACTTGCTCAAGATCACAATAAGTAAGTTTCTGAGTCTGCATTTGAACTCAGATTTTCCTAACCCTAGTCCCAGCACTCTATCCACTGGGTCACTTAGCTACTTCTAAGATCTATTTTCAACTCAAAGCTACTAGAGTTAATTAACTTGGGCAAGTCATTTTCAATGGACTTGTAATCTTGTCAATGTGAATATTTCTTTCTTTGGTGAAGGTTGCAGCAAATATTCAACTTTTAATACACTACAGTCCTTGTCCATGCCCTCCCATAGAACCTTCCCAAGGGTTCTGCATGAACCATCCCCTAGTTGTTTTTAAATTCACAGGTTAGCAGGTGGCTAGGTGGTGCATTGGATAAAGCACCAGCCCTGGAGTCAGGAGTACCTGGGTTCAAATCTTGTCTCAGACACTTAATAATTACCTAGCTGTGTGGCCTTGGGCAAGCCACTTAACCCCATTTGCCTTGCAAAAACCTAAAAAAAGAATTCACAGGTAGCAATGCATCACTTAAACTCTTTAACTATTATCTTTCATCTTGTATTTGAGCATCCTGTCTGGATATATAAGACTCACCCACATCCTTTTTTTATTGTACATATTCTTAATGATATGTTTCATACCACATCTGCAAAGGTCAGAATTGAAAACTTTTTATAACTGACTCAAACCTACCATGGATTTCTTCTTTGCCCTTTAGATATCCCATAACATTGATTCTTTGGAGAGCATGGTGTTCCAAGATTCAAAATCCATATGATATTCCTTGGAGCACTTTTGTGTTTAAAAAAAATGTGTATGTGTTTGTGTGTGTGTTTGCCTGTGAAACACTGGAATCACAGGAAAATACTGCCTAGCTCCCTAAATGTAATCCTTCTCACTTTCTCTTATTTAATTCTGGGTCCAAGTCAATTTTAACCTTCATGTTCTATCTGTCTTGGGTAGATAATTTTTTTTTTTTAGGATTTTTGCAAGGCAAATGGGGTTAAGTGGCTTGCCCAAGGCCACACAACTAGGTAACTATTGTCTGAGACCGGATTTGAACCCAGGTACTCCTGACTCCAGGGCCGGTGCTTTATCCACTACGCCACCTAGCGGCCCCTTGGGTAGATAATTTTTGATGGACACAATGAACTGAACTTCCTTCATGTAATTTTGCTGTTTTGTTGTACTTGTGATCTCAATCCATGTGTTCTACATTTGTCAGCATACATTTTAACCTATCCATATCTTTTCATCCAATTTCTTCCCATACAAAAGTATTCATGGCATATAAGGATCAGGATTTTGATTAGTACAGAAGGTTTTGGCCTTTTTTAAAAAATTTCTCAACCAAAGCCCTATTTTCTACCATATTTTTCATTCTCTTCCCTTTTTGCCAATCTTCTCACTGTTTAATAGATTATTAAATTATATAATAATTTAAACAAATGATTCCTCAGCTATCACATATCTGGAATGGGTCTCAGGAGCCATTTATTCCAATGCATGCAATATCCCTCTATAAAATTCTTGATAAGTGAACATCTGGTCTTTGCTTCAAGAGCCGTAGTTATGGGAAATCCACTACTACTAAAGCCATCCAATCCACCACAAGATTGTTCCAATTGTTAGGAAGTTTTTCCTGTCTTCAAGCCTAAATTGACCTCTTTGTACCATCTGCCATTGTTCTTAGTTCTTCTATCTGTGGCCAAGCAGATAAGGTCTATTACCTCTCTTAGATGTCAGTCCTTCAAATATTTAAAACAGCTTCCATAGATTGCCTCTATATCTTCATTCTGTGGAACAAATCTTCACACATAAGCTAAAAGTCTCACTGAAGGGTATTTTTGCCTATGTTCACTTTGGCAGTGAGGTGTAGTTGATGAGGAAAGGGCTTTGGGATCAGAAAGACTCATGGGCTCATGTCCTCCCTCTGAAAATACAGTCTACTGTAAGTCTGGGAAAGTCCTTGAACTTTTCATTGTCCCAGGGACTTCTTAAAGACCCAAAATTGCAAAGCAGTTACTGATAAGCATTGGTGAGTTGCAGCTGTCAGCAGTGGGAATTATCTATACCCCAAAATCACCAATTTTAGTCCCCCCCTCCCTGAGTCCTGCAAGATAAGAAAACCAAAGGGACTGGCAAAAACTGTACAGAATCTTGATTTGATAGAAAAGTTCTCCTTTCCCTTTTTATCTGCTTAAAGTGAAATCATCAGTTAGTTTCTTTTTAGTAGATCTTTTGGGTAACCCTACTGGTTAAGCATCATAATTAAGTATCTGTTTGCTAATTTTTTTTTTCAGTACATGGGGTCTAATATTGATTAACCCTGATTATCTGAGATGTTTCCTTATTTCTATTTACCCTTCTCATTTATGACTTGGACAATTGATTTTTTTCCAGTGGCCACATCATTTTTAAAAATGTGATAAAGTAACACTGAAGAAACTGTCAAAACTTTCACACCAAAATGTCTCCCTGCTGAATCCTTCCATCCTTCTAGATTGGGAAACGAGTAAAAGGAGAATTTGAATGTTTGGGAAATTGGAATTTAAAGAAAGCTAGAGTAATTTGGGGAGGTGGCAGAGTTTGGTTTCTCCAACTTCTATTATTCAACCATTGAGGTTTTCAGAAGCTGGTCTGACTCTGTCCAGCACATTCTTGTATACATCCTAGGTAGTTAGCTGTCCTAGATAAGTCTTATCCAGTTTTTCTATAACCAAGTTCCAGCCTCTGTAGAGAGAAGCAAGGATCCTAACTTTTGCTCACTGGTTCCTGAATTGTCATTGTTTTTTCTGTCTTTGTTTTCCCTACCCCTAGTCTAATAGTCTTCATTCCCCAAAGTAAACTGGTTGTTAAAAGGGCCAGAATTGATGTATACATTAAAGAACAGGTATTACTTGAGTCTGTTGAAACTAAGGACAATGGGGTGACTAGGTGGCATAATGGATAAAGCACTGGCCCTGGAGTCAGGAGTACCTGGGTTCAAATCTGGTCTCAGACACTTAATAATTACCTAGCTGTGTGGCCTTGGGCAAGCCACTTACCTCTGTTTGCCTTGCAAAAAACCTAAAAAAAAAACCAAACAAAAACTAAGGACAACAAAAAATGTGATTAGCTTTGTTAAAAATAAAAGATTGCAAGTATATCTGAAAGGACCAAATTGTGTCAGTTGATGCACTACATGTTTTTGATCTATAAGACAAATGAACTAGAAATAGACAAAAATGTTGATTTAAAAATAAAATTATTTATATGCAAATATACATACATATATATGCATGCACATATACACATAATTATCTATATATATATCTATATATGTAGATCTATATCTATATCTATCTATTATCTATCTATCTATCTATCTTGCACCAGTTGATACATCTTCTTCTTCTCATGTTCATTTTTCTAGAAGCCAGCTACTCCAGTTTCAACTAGCAGGATGTGAACAACTTGCTACCCCCTTGGCAGTTAGATAACGTAGAGGATAGAGCAGGAAGAGTCCAAGTTTCCCCTCAGATACTTATCAGCCATTTGATTCTAGACAAATCACTTAATTTCTTTCTGCCTCAGTTTCTTCAACTGCAAAATGGAGGAAAAATAGTATCTATATCTAAGTATTGTTATAAGGATCAAATGAGAATATCTGTAAAGAACTTAGCACAGTTTCTATCAGGTCAAGGGGTGCTTAAAAATGTTTTTCTCTACCCTAGTAGTATGAGAAGGGAAGTCCTAATTTCAAAGTCAAATGCAAGAGAACAATTACAGGATATAGTCCATTCACCTACTGGCTTCATCAGAATTGTCTTGCCTCTGGCTTGAGCCCAGTGGTGACATTTTGTCATTTCTTCCCTTTCTCTGCTATTGTTTGAATCCTAGCAAGTGTGTACTTTCAAAGTTCTCATCCTGATGATGGAAAAGAAGATAATATGATGATTATCAGGAACATCACACTGTCCCTTCCTCTATCTCCAAATTGCCCCATTCTACTCTCTGGAGCAGATTTCAGTCCAGAAGAGTCTTTTGAGGGTATTCAGACAAAATCACTATTTACAGTGACTAAATCATATACTTCTTGGAGGAAGATCATTCCTCATCATTGTATTACCAATGTCCAGCACATTATTGTATACATCCTAGGTAGTTCATAGCTTTTTTTTTAAAAAAATGAATCAACAAATGAATGAATAATTGCTCAAAGATTGATGATTTACAAGCACTTCCTTTCAACCCTATGAACTTGGCAGTTCAAATATTCTTAATCCCCTTTTATAGTTGAGGACACTGAGGATTCAGAGAAATTAGACAATTGTCTTAGGTCATGCAGTTTTGGATCTAAACATATGAATTTGGACTTAAAGTTCAATATTCCTTAAAGTATACCAGTATTTATGTATTAATGAGCTAGTGGTTAGAGCATTTCTGGGGTGTGTGTGAGGGTCTACCAAGGTGGGGCTTGAAAAGCCTGCTTTTGGAAATGTATGGTGAATTGTAATGAAGGGACCCTGTCCCAAATTCAGAACATATACAGATATGATTTACTATTCTCTGTCTGGTCATTTCATGGGGGGAAAAAAGATTTTTTTTTAAATTGGCTATTTTGTATTGGAACTTGTTGGATATTCCCACCCAAGCTCATAGTAGACTTGAATGTATCTTGCTTTTGTTTCTTTTACTTCTTCTGTTGTGTTTCATTCTGTTCTGTTTTTTAAGTGAACAGGTGTAGGAAGTGAATGGACTAGAGCTAAGGTTTGATCTTCGGAGCTTCAAAAGATCAGGAGTTCCAAAAATCTCGAAATTGAGTTTCTTTGAAGATGAGCCTATTTTGGATATAGCTGTGAGGAGTAATCTGCTTGAGCCAATTCAGCATTAAGTCTACCTTCCACTAAATCATTATACCCTGGGAACAAGGGAGAGACTCAGTTATTAGCTATCCATACTTGGAAGTGAGTTTGCTAGGAAGAATGTTAATTATGATTACTTTCAGCTTAAGTCTAATTTCTCTTGCAACTGAAGTAGTAGAGAAGTAGTATCCCAGGGGAAGACTTGGGGGAGAGAGTGAAGGTGTGCATATTTCTATTCTTGATATAGCTTCCCTGTCAATGTTTCTTTGAAAAATCTAATTGATTTTAATTACTAGTTGATGCTATCATCAAGGGGATATCAAGTTGTTTCATGATATTGGGAGATACTGATATTGGTATTGATGGTATGGGGGATATGTCAGCTCTATCTGTGATGGATATTGGAAGAAACATTGGAATGCTATAGAATTAGGAGAAAAATTCCATAGTTCATCAGGAATATCTCTAGAACCCTAAAGGAACTAGAAAAGTAGCTAGGGTTTGAGAAATCTATTTGTCAGTGAAGCTGGTGATGGGAAAGGGGGTACAGGCACTTAAAACTCCTTGGAGTGGGGGGTATGGGAGGCTTTATATTTCATTCATATTGTATAATTTTTTTTTAAAACTTGTACATATTGGATGTTTTTTTTTTTAAAATTGTTAAATCATACAGCATGAGTTGAGAGGGAGCTCAGTTATCTTCTAACCAGAGGTTGGTAAACTAAATTCTTTTACCTGTTTTTTCTACAGTTTGTGAGCTAAGCATAGTTTTTACATTTTAAATAAGATTTTATTATATTTAATTATATATATATATATATATTTATAAATGTTTATATAGTTATATTTAAAATGTAAAATCATTCTTACCTGAGAATTTACAAAAATAGGGACAGCTAGATTTGGTCCTCAGTTTGCAGTTTGCCAGACCTCTGATATAATCCAGTGCTGAATGGGACAGTGATTATAACACTGGGCTTAGATTATAGATAATTTAGGTTCCAATCTGACCTCAGACACTTACTGAGTGACCTTGAACATGTCATTCAATGTCCCTTTGCCTTAATTTCCTCATTCACAAAATGAGAGAATGATCTTGATACCTACTTATATTTTTTCTAACTCTATGTTCCTATGATCCATGGTCAAAGTTAATCTTTGTTCTAATTATTCTTCTCCTCTATTTCCTCTTCCAAAGTTAACAAAATGTTTTTAGTTCAAATTTTCCCCTGCAAGCTAACAAGAATATTGGATGGGATTCCAGCCCTTCTTTTCAGGACAAAGGATAACAATCCAGACCTCAGTATTTTGCCCAGACTCCCCTTGGAGCTATTTGCCAGACCAAGAACAGAATCCTGGAGCCTAGATGCTTACTCCCTCCATTGTGCTTTCCCATTTCCTTTATCTTCTCAGCCAAATTTTGGACCCTGGCATAAAAGTCCAACATATTAATGGGACAGTCACTGGAAGTCATTCAAATGCAGAGGAATTAGCAAGAAAGCCAAGACATGAAGTCAATTGAAAACATTAAATAAGAAAATGTTTTGATAACTGATTTGAGTTAAACTCTATCACCTTGGCTGTTCTTTCATTTTCTGAAGGTTTGAGTATAATACGTCTCCCTTTACAATGAGCAATATTACAGTTTGTTCTGCTCTGTCCTTGACTTTGCTATTATACTAGGGAGTATTGAGAGACTCATGTGTTGCATGGGCCCACTCAGATATGGATAGGAACCATCCCACGCTCAGAGATAATTCGATGTGGTATTCTAGGATGAGTCCCAGATGAAATGCCTCTATATTAATTACCCTGAACCACCTTTTTGAGACTACATTATGGCTACCATCCATGTCGTTTCTTTCCTTCAATTCCCACATTCTCCTGCTTTTACTTCCAATACTTCCCTATGGAGTGTTAAAGCAAATATTTTCTTAACAATAATTTCTTATGTTTGTTTAGCATCCTATAGCTTTCAAAGTTCATAAATGATACATTTCATGTGATTTCAACTGTACAGGGGTAGTAAGAGTTGGGCAGCTGGGTGGCACAATGGATAAAGTGATGAACCTGGAGTCCGAAAGACTCATCTTCCTGAATTCAAATATGACCTCAGACACCTACTAGCTGTGTGATCCTGGACAAGCCACTTAACCCTGTTTGCCTCAGTTTCCTCATCTATCAAATGAGTTGGAAAAGGAAATGGTAAACTACTTCCAAATCATTGCCAAGAAAACCCCAAATGGGGTCTCTAAGAGTCAGAAAGGACAGAACAACCTGAACTGGGAAGTAAGAAACAATTGCTAATTTTCATTGTGAGTATTTATATCTTCTAAATGGACAAAATGATAGATCAGAGCTTATTTATTATTTTGCTTATTTTTTAAATTTAGTAAAGTTAGGGGGCAACTAGGTGGCACAGTGGATAGGGCACTGACCTTGGAGTGAGGAGGACCTGAGTTCAAGTCTGATCTCAGATACTTAATAATTACCTAGCTGTGTGACCTTGGGCAAGTCACTTAACCCCACTGCTTTGCCAAAAAAAAATAAATTTAGGAAAGTGATAGAGGAAATGTTAATTATGCGGATCAAATTTAAATACATATTATAGGTACATTCTCCTCTCCCCCACCAACTTCCCCCCCAAGCAAATGTGGTTGTTGTTAATTTACTAGAACATCACTGATTATAACAATTTAAAGCAGATCTTGATATCATTTTAAGGATGAGAAAAGCAGGTTTTTATTAGTTAGTATTTGCTGAGATCATGCAGCTAGCTAGCAGCAGAAATGGAGAATGATCCTAGGTCTTTTGATTACAACACCAGAAGTTTATTTTGCTGAGCTCATGAAATTAGAGCTGGAGGAGATCATAGAATTTTTCTTTTCTAGATTCTTAATTTTAGAGATGAGGAAACTGAGGCCTAAACTTGCATAAGGTCCTATATAGTGTCTCAAGAGATGATATTCTGGTTGCAACATTGTGGGTCATTTATGATATACAACATACTGTTACTTATATTTTTTATTTCCATTTTTTTATCTCACAAATAGAAATGAAGGAACAGATGGCAATATGTGTGTATATGTTTCCTTAGACCAAGAAATTCCCATTGTGGGGAATTCTTCCACCATACCACCTTAAAACTATCTGACATTTTCCTATTTGTTTCCTATTCACCTTGCAAGATTGCCACATTTTTGTCTTCATTTCTAGTGTCAGAGGTGGGATTAGAACCTCCAATATCTGGTTTGGCAGAGCCTCCTGTCATACCCACTATGAGATATTCTATAAAGTCCTACCTACATTCTTTGTAAATGGTCTGTGATTGGAGTTTCTTGAAGTCCACAGAAGTTAAGTGGCTGATCTTGGGTTACACAAATAGTAAGGGACAGAGAAGTGGTATTGGAATCCAGATCTTAATTCCAAGCCTGTCATTATCCACTAGACCATGCTATAAGAGAATATAATTAAATTTTGAATACAAATCCAGTATTAAAATTTCATTGTATTTAATGGTTCCAGAGATCTCTTCAAGTAGAATATTCAGAGATAAGGAAAAAGAGAATGGACATAATGAAAGGAGAGATTTATGAAGACCCACTTCCCTAAAGGTTACCTTTCTTAGCTATTCATGGCAAAGTCCTTTACCAAAATTTCCTAATTGGCCCATCCAAGGGAAAATTTTTAATTTATCTCAAAGTGGAAGATAATATTTAGTAGATATTTGAAAATTTAAAAAGTGAATATCTAGTTTTATCAGGCATCTGAAAATCAAGGAGGGCTTGTTTTATGTTGTAACAGGCACTCTCATGGCAGAAAAGAATGACTTAGACCATATTCTATTGCTTCTCCTATTGGTCTTGAATCACCCTTCACCCTTCTTCATGATGCTGTGCACAAATCACCCCCAGGCTGTTATACCTTATCAGTATTACTCCTCAGTATTAGTTGGGTACATTTCACACAATGCTCCCAAAGAGCTGAATGGGAAAGTACCTCAAAGATTATTAATTAGGCTCCTACCAGGGAGGCACAGTGGATAGAGGACTGGTCCTGAAATTAGGAAGACCTAGCTTCTTGAATTCGAATCTGATCTCAGACATTTATAGTTGTGTTACATTATAGTTGTGTTACACTGGGCAAGTCACTTAACCCTATTTGTATCAGTTTCCTCATCTTTAAAATGAACTGAATAAGGAAATGAAAAACCACTCCAGTTTCTCTGCCAAGAAAACCCTTAATGAGGTCATGAAGAGTTGACATGACTGAACAACAGTAACAAATTACTTGAACTTCTAGTTTTCCTCCCTTCTCAGATTTAGTAATAGAATTTAAACTTGGAAAAAAAGCTTAAGGCTCATAGAGTTCATCCCTCTCACTCTCCATATAAGGAAACTAGGGCAATCAGGTACAGTAGAACATCAGTTCTGAAGTCAAAGGATTCTAAGTCAAATTCTGCTTTTCATGCTTATGATATGAGCCCTGGGTAGAGCCATAGTGTACACAGCTCTGGACAGGAAGACCTAAGTTAAAAGTCCATCTTCAGGAGCTTTCTGATACCCACATTCTACACTCTTCAGTCTGAGGAAGGAAGGAGACCCAGGGCTATTGGTTCTGAGGAAGTATTTCAGTCAAGATCTTGGAGGAAGATGAGTTACTAGAGATAATGGTGAATTAAGAAATATGTGTTGATTGACTATCTCAAGTCAAAAATAAATAAATCCAGCCTCAGACACTTACAGTATGATGATGAACAAGTCCACTACCCTTTGCTTACCTCAGATTACTAATATGCAAAATGGGAATAAAAATAGCACCTGCCTTCCTCATTACTGTGGGAATGAGTTGAAATAATATCTGTGAAGTGCTTTGCAAACTTTACAGCACTGTATAGACGTTAGCTTTGCTCATCATTGTTATCATTGGCATTTGTCATCATCATGTCATCATGACATCAATTTTGTCATCAAGGTCCATGGGTGACCTTGGGAAAGCCAATCCCAATCCAGCTCCAGTGTGATGTAATAGAAGGCATGTCATTGACATGCTACATTCCTGACTCTGAAGCTAGTTAATAATATCTCTCTTTATCTTAGTTTCTTCATATGTAAGATAAAGAGGATGGAAGAGATGGAATTGAAACCCCCACCTCAAAAATTTTAAGACTTCAGAGATATAGAAAGCCTCTTCCCCTCCCCCTCCCCACTTAAAGTGTTTCCCTCATTTGTTTGACATCATCACTGAAATCTCCATCATTATTCTTATTTCTTAAACTTCATTTTAAAGAAATGGGAACTTTAATGTGGACATGAGGACAGCCTGTTTGCTAATATATCATTAAAAAGAACCACAGGAAGGCCTCCATAAATTGGACAGATATGATGTAGAAGATTTATGAAAATGCATAGGTAAGAATTGCACAAGATGAAAAGATGTAGATGAACTGCTATTTGCACCAATGGAAGGAATGATTAATGTAAAGGGGATTAATGATCAATTGAAACCTCAAAGAAGAAGGCATGGCCTTGGAGAGTGCTTTATCCAATTAGCATTTTGTTTCCTAGACAAAGGTTAGCTTTAACATATTGTCAAAAGTTTATTGCCATAAAATTACCATACTGATGCTTTGGCTGGCATTATTGTAACACCATGTTGCCTCAATAATATAGGAAAGACCCAAAAGGTTAAGGCCTCCTATTGTATCTAGACTTACCAGAAGTCCTGTTTCCTATTAGACCAGGACATGGGGTGAAGAGGGTTCTGGAAGAGGTAGTGAGAAAGAAATTTGTATACAACATTCCTCTCACTATAATCAAGATAATGTTCAAGCATGTCATGTCATGATTCATTTGACATCATGGTCTTCTTCAATTACTAAGGACAACAATCAATTAATCAAGACAAAGTGATACAGTAAAAGGGAAAGAATATCATACATTCACATAATCTTGGAATTAGAAGTCTATAGGTAATCCTGAATAAAAATTACCTTTCCATTCTCCCTAAGTTTTCATCTAGTATTTACTTGAAGACTTTTAGTGAGTGCAACTCATCCCATTTTTGGATAGATGATAGAAAGTTCCAAAGTCTACTACCTTCCTATACTTTCTGAAACTAGGGATGGCTAAGTCTCCTACCTGCCCACATGAATCATGGATTTAGCACTAGAAGGCCCTTAAAGGTCTTCTCATTTTCCAGATGAGACAACCCTTGCAGACATGACAGTCCTTTCAAAACTTCAGTTTAATTATGACATCCTTCCCTTAGGTTGTTGGCTAAATATCCCTAGTTCTGTTTCAGTCAATCCTTGTATGTCATAATCTCAAGACCTTTTATCATCTTGGCTACCCTTTTCTGGAAGTTATCTAATTCATCAATACAGCCTGTCTTAAAGTGGTCTCACACCAGAATTCTATATTCCACATGGGTTAATCCTAAGAATATAGTGTCATGAACCCATCACCTGCCTGTTTGCACAGCATTAGATTTATAGCAGAATTCCAGCTATCTAGCCCAGAAAAAACCTGGGTTTGAATCCTGGGACCTGGAAAGATGAATTTGTTTGATTTTATAGCACAGGTAATAAATAGAAGAAGCAGAATTTGAGCCCAGATTGTTTAATTCAAGTATGAAGTTCTGTCTTTGTGTGAATTCAGACAAAAACCTTAGCTGAGCCACTTTTTAACTGTGTGACCTGTCAGAATATTTGGAAGACAACTTGTTAAGGTCCAGTAAGCAAGCTGTGCCCTGAGTTTGACATTACAACAATCCTTTATACTCTGGATGATCTTATCCTCTGGCAAAGTGTATCACTCTGACCAGGCATTCACTGAGGGATTTACGACATTCTATCAGAAAATGTTGGATGTTAGAATGCCCTTTATTTCCAGGATCTGAGAATCATTCTTCACATGCTCACAATCCCTGTTTCTTGTAACAACCAAATGAACCAAACTAGGCACTGCACTTTTGTTCCTACCATACTAACTCTGGTTCTGTGCCCTGCTGTGAGACAATCAACTTGGAGAATGTTTGCACAGGACCCAGGAATAACTGCACTGTCCAAGCATGAGCCTACTGTGGGAACTGGCATTCAAGACCTAAAAAGGATTATATCATGATCCAGCCCACTTGTGAGTTTTTATGTATATAAAAACCAGATTAGAGGCTGGTTCCAGTCCAGCTGACAGATCTCAGAATAGTTATTAATTCTTTCTGAGCCTGAATTTCACCATTTCTAAAGTGAGGAGAATATTATTTATTACCTACATCACAGCACTGTTTTAAGGAGCAAATGAAATAACCACAAAATAATTTGTAAACTGTGAAACACTATATTAATAAAACTTATTATAGAAATTCACATGGCTATTAAGAAGGCAGAGAAAGAGAAGAACTTAAAATGCAATCCCATTTAAAAGCATCTTGATACCATTTATTTTTCAGACCCATCTTTTGGGATAGACAAGTATTGTAAAACACATTCATCAGACATTCTCTAGTCCTACCCCATGCACTGGCAATACTCAAATGCATTGCTCATTGACTCTCTCTCTCATATCACAGTTTAGTGAGAGATGATTACTCCTTAAGTTCAAAGCCAGCTCAGCAATGTCCAAGCAATTCATCAGTTCAGTGGGAGAAAAATCTATCCAAATGACTTTTCAGTGTTGGGTTGAAAAATCTAGCTGGTTGGGTTGTACACACAGTCAAAGTGTATCTAACACAGCATGGGGCATTCATCAGTACTGGCTTTATAACAGTCATTTACCACTAAACCAACTTCATGGTTCCAATTTGCTTTGAAGTCAATGGTGGGGTTCAAGTTAAATGATCACATCATCATTATGGACAAGAGAGATTCTATGGAAAAATCTGAGTCCAGTTTTTAATTCAAAGATGTTATATACTTTTCATTGATGTTTTAGGGGAGAGGGTAGGAAATTAGTATTAAAAGGTATAAAATGAAGTTGTTGACTATCTTTCTCCTGTTGACTTCCTACCAGTGTCTCAAAGAGAAGAACTGAATTTTCATTTTCCCTGAGACAATTTTAGTTGATGGATTCCTTGGGTCTGGAATAGCAAGTTTTATCAGCTGTAGTCTGACTCATAAGTAGATCATGTAATTGCCTCTCTCCGGTGTAGCATCAGTTCATCAAGTCTCATCAAAGGGACCATGGAGCTGTTGTACTCCCTACTAGAAGGCAATTCTATCTTTCCAAAGAGAAGGCTTCCCTAATAAGACTCAATCCTCCTAAACCAAAACAGTCATCAAGGTGATTGCTGAGAATAGATGATTCTCTGTGTTGAACTCTTGAAGTATCTCTGGGTAGAGGATCATATTAAAAGTATATTCGAACTGTCCATCTGTAGACTATAATTTTTTTTATAACTGCTCTCAGCCCAGAAGAGAGATTATAGTTTGGGGTCTTGAGTTAAATAGAAATGGAAGTTTTGATCAATCAGTGAGAAATATCTATCACAAGAAAGAAACTCCATGCCATTTATACATACAAATATTATATATTTGCCATTGATAAAAACTGCTCCTTATTGTCTGTAGCAGGGAAGAACAATTAGTAAATTCACAGATCAGTGTTATGTTTAAATTTTGTTTGTGAGGGATAACTATTTTTTTAATTTAAGTAATTTTCTTTATGAAATGGAGGTTGAATTCACACATTTCCTTTTTTAGCTGAGTATGAGTATTTTGGTTGCATGGGGAGGCACACAAATGCTTTCCCCACTTGTTAAATATTGAATGTATGACCAGAAACTTCTGATTGGTTCCTTGGTCCTAATGATGATTTGGCTATGCCAAAGAGGATTGGTGAGTAGTTGAGCCAGGAAGAGTCACCAGATCTATGGACCCCAAGGAATAAAGATTTCTTCTAGTCTCTTTTGAAGTATCTTCTTTGTTGAGATACACTCAATGCCAGCTCTCTCTTGTATTTCTTAGTTGGGTAGAATTTCTCTCTTTCCTCTTAAGCAGAATCTATAGCAGTTGTGTGCAAATGACAGCTAGGATATTTGTTTATCTGGTCAAGACTGAGTATCTGATTGCCTCTTACTTTCTATTTCTTTCCTTAAACTCAGATGATCCAACAGAAATTTGGGGAAATTGATATTTCCAGGCTGTGCTGTTTCTTCTACCTACATTTTTTTTTAGTTTTTTTGCAAGGCAACGGGCTTAAGTGGCTTGCACAAGGCCACACAGCTAGGTAATTATTAAGTGTCTGACACCAGATTTGAACTCAGGTACTCCTGACTCCAGGGCCAGCACTCTATCTACTGCACCACCTAGCTACCCCTACCTACATTTTTTTTTAGGTTTTTGCAAGGCAAATGGGGTTAAGTGGCTTGCCCAAGGCCACATAGCTAGGTAATTATTAAGTGTCTGAGACCGGATTTGAACCCAGGTACTCCTGACTCCAAGGCTGGTGCTTTATCCACTATGCCACCTAGCTGACCCTACATTTTTTCTTTTATTTTTTTAATTAATATTTATTTTCATTTTGTACAATTAATGTTATTTTTACATTGGTACAATATTCTTGTTTAAGAGCAAACGAGATACCCCTCCCCCCATAAATATAGACTTGCTTCAGCGATAAAATAGAGAGAAAAAATTAAAATTAAAAAAATAATAGTAATAATTGTAGGTATGGCCAGGTGGTGCAATGGACAGAGTACCAGCCCTGGAGCCACGAGCACCCGAGCCCACATCTGGCCCCATACATCCAGCAATCACCCAGCTGTGTGATATGCAAGCCACTCGAACCCCACTGCACTGGAAAAACAAAAAAAAAAACCCAAAAGACCCAAAATAAATAAAATAATAATAATAATAGTAGGGGTGGCTGGGTGGCAGACAGAGCATTGGTCCTTGAGCCAGGAGCACCTGGGTCCAAATCCGGCCTCAGACACCCAAGGATCACCCTGCTATGCAGCCCCAGGCAGGCCACCCAGCCCCATTTGCCCTGCACCCCCCCCCAAATAATAATAATAAATGTGCTTCAGTCTTTGTTCTAACACCAACAACTCTGTTATGGGTGGATCACATTCTTTATGATAAGTCCATGGCAAAAGTTACTTCCATATTTTTCCACTGTTTCCATTGCTGATCGCAGCTCCCTCCTTTGGTATTTCTCCACTACCATGTACTATATTTTTTCTCTCCTTTCACTCTGACTCTGCTGTAGGGTACCTGAGTGGCACAGCAGACAGATCCCTGGCCCTGGGGCCAAGAGGCCCTGATCCCACATGCCACCCCTTAGGCCCAGCATCCACCTGGCCCTGTGGTCCCAGAGAGGCCATCCAATCCCAGCCCCTTGCAATAAATAAAAAAGAAAATGTGTTATATCTGACCACTCTCCCCCCATGGTCCATCCTCTCCTCCATCACTCACATCCCCCCCTTCCCCCTGTCGCCCCCTCTCCTTCTTACTCCAGATGTCTATACCCCATTGAGTATATATGCTGTTTCCTCTCCTAGCCACCTCTCATGAGAGCGAAGTTTCCCTCATTCCCCTTGCCGTCCCCCCTTCCATATCATTGCAATAGCTCATTATAATAAAGAAAAATCTTATTATATGAAATATCTTGGCCTATTCCCCCTCTCCTTTTTCTTTCTCCCATTACATTTCCCTTTTTTTTCTATTGACTCCATTTTTACACCATATTTTATCTTTGAATTCAGCTTTCTCCTGTGCTTCAACTATAAAAGCTCCCTCTACCTGCTCTATTAACTGAGAAGGTTCATATGAGTATTATCAGTGTCATTTTTCTATGCAGGAATACATGCAGTTCGTCATCATTAAGTCCCTCATATTTTCCCCCTTCTCCTGCAATCTCTATGCTTCACCTGAGTCCTGTATCTGAAGATCAAACCTTCTGTTCAGCTCTGGCCATTCCAAAAGGAACATTTGAAATTCCCCTGGTTCATTGAAAGTCCATCTTTTTCCCTGGAAGAAGAAATTCAGCCTTGCTGGGTAGTTCATTCTCAGTTGCATTCTAAGCTCTTTTGCCTTCTGGTATATTATATTCCAAGCCCTACGAGCTTCCAGTGTAGTTGCTGCTAAGTCCTGTGTGATCCTGACTGTAGCTCCACAATATTTGAATTGTGTCCTTCTGGCTGCTTGTAATATTTTCTCTTTGGCTTGGGAGTTCTGGAACTTGGCTATGATATTCCTAGGGGTTGGTTTTTGGGGATCTCTTTCTCTGGGGGATCAGTGGATTCTCTCCATTTCTATTTTGCCCTCTGCTTCTAGGATGTCAGGGCAATTTTCCTGTAGTAATTCTTTGAAAATGATGTCAAGGCTCTTTTCCTGATCATGACTTTCAGCTATTCCAATAATTTTTAAATTATCTTTCTTAAGTCTGTTTTACATATCAGTTATTTTTTCAATGAGATATTTCACATTTTCTTCTAATTTTTCATTCTTTTGGTTTTGAAGTATTGATTCCTGATTTCTGGCAAATTCATCAATCTCCCTGAATTCTATTCTTTGTCTGAAGGATTTGTTCTCCTCAGAGAGTTTTCTTATCTCTTTTTCCATCTGGCCCATTCTGCTTTTTAAAGCATTCTTCTCCTCCATAACTTTTTGAACTGTTTTATCCATTTGACCTAAGCTGATTTTTAGCATGCTATTGTCTTCAGCATTTTTTGGATTTCCTTGACTAGGCTGCTGACTTCATTTTCATGTTTTTCCTGCATCTCTCTCATATCTTTTCCCAGTTTTTCTTCTAACTCCCTCATTTGATTTTCAAAATCTTTTTTGATCTCTGTCATAGCCTGAGCCCAATTTCTGTTTTTCTTGGAGTCTTTAGATGTAGGAGCTTGTGCTTCCTCATCTTCAGACTGAGTATTTTGATCCTTCTTGGGCTCATTTGCAAAATATTTCTCAATGGTCTTCCTCTTGTTTCTTAGCTTGCTCATTTTCCCAGCCTGTGCCTGGTTTGGGGTGCTTCCTGAGCTTTTGGGACACTCCCACAAGGGTCTCAGTGTGTGAGGCTCTGTCCTCCCTCCTGGTCTGTGAATGACCATAAGCGCCCCACTCTGCCACAGGGCTGAGGTGGGGGGGGCCCTGCTGCTCTTTGGGGGGGCCTAGACTGGGATCAAGATCTGAATGTGGTCAGAGCCCCAGAGTCCTGTTCCAGGGGCAGAGGACAGAGCTCTGCAGTCTCTCTTCACTCCCCTCCCTATGTTCAATGGGCTCATGCCCTGGGGGCTCCTGCTTACTGGCTCCCCTGCTTCAGTTCCTGGATCTGGGCTGCAGAAAGACCAAGCTGCTGGCTGTGTGCCCTGAGGGCTGGGCTCCACGTGCTCCCTCTGGCAGAGGTCCCCCTCTGTTCCCCCACTTTGTGCCCGGTGCTCCCCGAGGCGTAGGTCAGGAAACTGCCCCTGCTGCTGTGAGCTGTGGCTCCCAGTGCCCTGGCGCTGCCTCCGGGAGGCTGAAGTTCTTTTGTTCTGGCAGGCTGCCCTCCCCGACTCCCGGGGAGCAGAGCCTTTCTTCTCTTTTCCAGGGTACCTTGAGTAGGAGAACTGCCTCTCTGGGTCCCTCTGTGGGTTCTGTCTCTCGAAAGTTTAGTTCGAGTCCTTAGCTTATGAGTTTTATCAGACAGCTCCTAAGAGTGATCCCTTCTTGTTGCCATCTTGGCTCCACCCCCCTACATTTTTTCTTAAAGAAGAATATGAACCCCACCCTGACTGGTCAGAATAGTTGGGCCTTGGGTTGCTATTCAAACAGTGTGGACAGCATTGGGAGTCAGATAATGTTGAGTTGTCCCTCATGAATCTGTGGTGTCTTTCCAGGGATGGTATCAAGGATTGATGGATTACTGTTTCATTTTTCAAGCATTTGTCCATGTTCAGTTAAGAATCTTTTGTTTTTAAGCATTTCTTTTATTTTTGGAGGAAATAGATAGCTTTCCTATACATGATATCTACTTTGTACAGTGAGTGCCTTCAACCTTTCTGGGATATATTCTAGGCCTAAGATTTACCTGAGTTTTGTTGAAATTTTCTCTGGAACTTTGTGGGGGGAGCAATAATGAGCTAGCCGAATCTCCCACCTCCCTTTGCCTGGGACTAAACCCCTTTCTCACTCTCCACATCAACTCCTAAGATTTCAGTTAGTCTATGCATTATCTATTAGATATGAATATCTGAAAGAATCTGGGTCTCCAATTAGAAATAGGGAAAAGAGAGGATAAAATATAAATATACTTGACCTAATTAATAATGACATAACATGATATTGCTTAATATAATACATGGAAATATGAATTATAGTAGAATATAATATAATATAGCATAACATAATGTTATAATTCAATATAATCTATTCTACTCTAAAATGTTTTATAGTCAATGATGACTTGAATTAGGGCAGCAGGACAAATATTGTTTGATTTTATTGTTTAATCATTTTAAGTCATGTCTGATTTTTCATGACCCCATTTGGTGTTTTCTTGTCAGACATAATGGCATGATTTGCCAATTCCTTCTCCAGCCATGTGACCCTGAGTAAGTCACTTAAGTATATTTGCCTCAGTCTCATCAAAGAGGCTGGAGAACTGGCAAACCACTCCAGTATCTTTGCCTACATGGGTCATGAAGACATGAACCAGACTCAGCAACAACACAATACCAGCCCCCCAAATAACATGTTTGTCTTGAAATGTCAAAGCATAAAGAATGCCAATCTTGGTGTTTCTGCTTCCAATGTACCTTTGCCAAGCTTCCTGACTTAGAACTTTGCTTACCTTGAGCCAGTATCATTATTCTTTTCTGGTCTTCTTTGGGTACCATATTTAAGGAAGCAAACTAGACCCCATCCAAAAGAGTATGAGAAGGATGATGAGGGAACTGGAGGTGGTACTTTATGAAGATTGACTTAAGGGCTAAATGATGCTTCATCTGAGCAAAGAGAACTTAGAATGACATGGTAACCATTTCCAGGTTCTGAAGGGCTGCAATTATTAAACTTGCTTGGATGGACCCAGAAAATAGAACCAGGCAGTGGCTGTTTTTGTGACTTTTTAATAAAGAAAAATTTTTATTGATGTCCTTATAATATCAACATAGTTTCCCCTAATATTTCTCCTCTGCTCTCTCTCAGAGAATCATAAGATATAATAAATAGTAATTTTAAAGATAAGAGAAAAGAAGAAGAAAAAATCAACACAATTGCTCATTACATTGAAAAAGTCAAAAAACATGTGCAATGTGCCATACCTCTGAACCTTCCATCTCTCCCAAGGAGTGTGTTGGGAGTGTCCTCTTAATTGTCTTCTTTTGACTAATGTTTGCTCTTTAAATTTTGCTATATTCCATTTTAATTTTTGTGTATGTGTTTGTGGTCATTCATTCCATTTACATTATTTTATTCATTATGCCTTTTGTTTTCCTGGCTCTGCCTACTTTATCCTGAATCAGTTCATACAGATCTTTTCATGCTTTTTTAAAAATCACATTTGTCACTTCATATAACACAAAAATATTCCATTATTTTTCATGTACTTCAACAGTCTGCTATGCATATTGTGGTATGTGTGTATCTATAATATGCATACATACATATATACTCATATGTCTATACACATACATCTATCTATCTATCTATCTATCTATCTATCTATCTATCTATCTATCTACACTTCTCAGTGACTTCCTTGAGGTATGAATCCAATAATGAAATTCATGGATCAAAAGGTTATAGTTATTATAGTCACCTTATTTGCATTATTCCAAATTTTGTTCCAAAATGGTTGGACCAATTCACAGTTCTACCAACAAAGTATTAATGTACCTATTATCTTAAACCTCTCCAACATTAACTATTTTGATCTGGTGACCCAGTTGGTCATGATTATATGAGTCTACATTTTTAATTTTAATAATGAAGGATAAACAGAAGGCTAAAACAGACAGGTAATGACAAAATAAAAACTTAACAATACATACAAAAGAGTCATGGAAACAACAGTCAGTTTTTCTCTGTCATGCATTACTCCACCCCCCTCAGTGGACAAGTTTTATGGCAAGAATATTTAACTTTTTATGTATTATAAATCCCATGGGTAATCTGGTTAAAAACTATGGGTCCCTTCTCAGAATAACATATTTAAATGTCTAAAATAAAATACATCAGGTTCCAATGAAAACCAATTATACTGCAACATAGCTATGAAATTTTTTTTTAGGTTTTTTGCAAAGCAAATGGGGTTAAGTGACTTGCCCAAGGCCACACAGCTAGGTAATTATTAAGTGTCTGAGACTGGATTTGAACCCAGGTACTCCTGACTCCAAGGCCGGTACTTTATCCACTATGCCACCTAGCCACCCCAAAAATATTTTAAAAAATAAGAATGCATCTTAGGTTGAGAGCCTCTATTTTCTTATTAAATTTATTAAAGAAGTCAATGTATTTTTTATTGGTGATTTTATGTTTTATTTTATTTTTCAAAGTCTGTGCATTTAAAAGCAGAAGAAAAGTAGGAATAACATAAAAAGTTGACATGAGACATTGTGATCTTGGACAAGATTTGCATGATCTGACTGCATGATAATCACTTTGAGCAAAACATTTCTTTTGCCCCCTCTGCTGCTTTTGTTTTTGCAACATTTTGCTCCTGTGTCTGAAATCCCACCCACTGGAGATTCATTTGAGTAAAAAATAATACTCCTAAAGTAGACTACTGGTTATCATACAATATTGTGAATTAGTTAGATCAGATAATTTTCTTCCAAATACCTATATAAAGAATTCTGCCCTGAGGTATGGAAGCTTTATTTGGAGGAAGGGAACTTTAGAACATGGAAAGAGTAAGAGAGGCAATAGATGGAACAGTGCAATAGGAATAAATGTTGAGAGACTTGGAAGCTGTCTTTCTCCTCTCTTTCTTTGTATATATGTTTCTCTGTGTCATCTGTATCTTTCTCTGTCTCTGCCTTTCTTTGTCTCTCTATATGTCACTGTCTCTCTGTCTGTCTCTCTGTCTCTCTCTGTCTTGCCTTGTCTCTCTCTCTCTCTCTGTGTCTCCTGTCAATTGGATAGGTACTGGCCTCTAATCTATGAATAGCCACAGCCAAACAGAGACAGGAGAGTTATGATCAAATAGAAGTTTAATTAATTCAAGAGTGAGGAAAATGATGCTTGAAAGAGCAAGTTCTCCTGAGGAGATGTAATTTTTGCTGGCAAACTTTATATACATAAAAATCACAAGTGAGCTGGATCATGACATAATAATTTTAGGTCTTGTGCTCCTGTTCCTATGGCAGGCTCATGTGTGGCATTTTTGGGTCCTATGGGAACAGTCCTTAAGTTGTCTCAAGTTGTGGGGGTAATGATTACTCTGCAGGGTACTGAACTAGAGTTCTGGGATGAGAACAGGAGAGCAGTACCTGGTTCGGTTCACTTAGCAGTTACAAGAAACAGGGATAGTGAACACGATGGATGACTCTCTTGTCCCTGGAGCTAAAATTAGAAATCCCTCAGGGAACACCTGGTGTTGGTCAAAAAAATACACTTTGCTAGAGGCTGAGGTCATTATTGCTATGCCCAAGCTCAGGTCATGTCTTGCTTGCTGAGTTTTAGCTCTGGGAAACAGGGTGTCTCCAAAATATTTTGACATATTTTCTCTCTCAGTGAAAGTAGGGGCTGCCAAATACAAACTGCATCTATTTCATATTTTTGAAAAAGGCTAGCCTGGTTTCCTGGATAGAAGAATTGGCCTTTTCTTCATCTTCTTTTCTTTCTCTTCTGTTTCCCTTCCTCTTCCTTGCCTACTCTTTCTTCTGCTTGCTGCATTGCATGGCCTCATGATCTCTCTCTCTCTCTCTCTCTCTCTCTCTCTCTCTCTCTCTCTCTCTCTCTCTCTCTCGTCTCCAGGAGAGATACAGGAGAGATAGAGAGGTGTTCAACATAATTATTTCTGAATTTGCCTGCTTTTGTTGCTCCTGCAGAGAATGTTTTCAGATTCAAAAAAACTACCAAAAGAGAAACAACTTATAAAAGAAATTTTGGAATATCTTTGAGTAGGATATAAATGATCTTATGTACCTTTCTTTTTAAGGATTCATCTTCAGCCCTAGTAGATGCTGCATATCCAACCTCACCAACAGACTATAAATTTATATTTTTTAATCTTCTAGTAAGTGAAAACATAAGGATTAGCACATAGTAGGTGCTTAACAAATTTAGATGAAGATCTCATATATATATATATTGCTAAGTATATATTTGTTTTCATGCTGTCTTCTGCTATCATACTGAGGATAGCAACTGTCTTTTGCCTCTCTTTTGTATCTCCACTGGTTATACTCTGCCTGACCCACATCAACATGAGAGCATTTATAAAGAGCTTTGACAATTTTGAAGCACTATAAATGGAAGTTATCATCATCACCATTGTAATTATCATCAACATCATCTTTATTATTCTTATTGTAATTGGATAGGCAATGAGATGGGAGAATACCTCAGAAAAGAAGTGGAGACTATTGAAACAGGACTCAGAATACACTGGTTATGTTATTTGATTTCATGTAGCTGTCTCCCCTTGTTATTGGGGTTTTCCTGATGTTTTAGGGATTTATTGGAAAGAGACTGACATAAAAACAAAACAACACAAAGACATCAATAAAACCTGTTGGTTTATCTGAGATTCCTATAGTTTCTTTCTATAGTACTTGAAGGAAATTCCTGATCTACATATATCCCAGCTTGCCATTATAGACAAGCGTTGCCTAGGTGACCCAGGATGCTGGAAGTAACTGTGGCAACCAAGCAAACTCAACCAGAGTTCACAGGAACCTGACATTGACTTCGGTGTTGAGGATACTAGAAAGAATAGGGATGTCCCTTACAAAATTCAAAACCTTACACAAAATGATAAGTAGAAGAATAAGGATGTTAACAATCCGTCTTGACTGAGCAACAGAAGAATGGGGGAGAATTGGGGCTCAGAGTGATGCTCCTTGAGAACCCTGCTTGAGAGCCTTCTCCTGCTTCTTCCCTGACTCTCCACTTCTAGACTCTTGGGAGTTATTATTGTGGGGGATAGTGAGCAGAGTGCTAAAGGACCCAGTTAGAGAGACTTCTAGGAGCTGATATGTGTATCACATGAATCTTTCTTCCCCCTTATCACAGTGAAGAAAGTTCAAACCAAAGCCTCTATCCACAGTTTGACCAATTGATGGATGATTATTTTCTTTTTCCCTTGTGCCCAGTGAAGGTAGAAGGAGAGATAATTTGTTCTTCTCTGCCTGTTCATCAAAAGCTGACAGAATTAAAATTTTGCTCTTGAACTGTGATCTTTTAACCCTTATCTTTTTTCTTATGTTTGATTAAAATTTATGGCCATCTCTTTTGATTGACGTGATTAATGACTATGGTCTGGATAGGGACTGGGAGAAATGAGGTTTTAGTCTTAAAGAGGTGGAGACATTGTTTTCCTTTAACGATAGCTGAAGAAAGAAGACCTTGGATCTCCACACACAAGAGTGTGTGTATCATCATTATCTCCTTGATAGGGTATTATTATTCTGGAATTCACAATATTCTCAAGATGGGAAGTCTTGGATGGGAAATTGGATGGGAAAAAGTTAGATCTTTATTTCAACATAATTGATGTAATTTATATTCCCATAGATATTTGTATATTTAAAAATACTACCCTGAAGAATCATCAGGAAGCCAAAGGGGTCCAAGAAACAGAAAAAACTCTACTCTAAGTAAGAGAAACTCTTGAATCAAACATAAATCATGGAAAGGGGAAAAAAAGCCCTTGGAGTGATGCCCTGGCTATTGACCACCACCGAGACCTCTGTGACTAATCAAGGATCTGGAAGGATCTCTAACACTAAATCCAGTTCCCATTTACAAGTACATATCAATGTGTGTATAATTATATCTAAGAACAGTTTTATAACTATTATTAATTAAATAAATATCACTTATTTTTATACGTATGAGCCGTAGATGGGATCTATGAACAAGATTCTGCTCCAAGCATTTCCATCATACCTGGGATGTTCTCCCTCCTCAACTCTGATTTCCTTGGTTTTCTTTAAGTTCCAACTAAAATTCTATCTTTTCCTGGCTGAGTTTCCCAAGTCATTTTAAATCTCATTCTTTTCCTCTGCTATTATGTATTTATCTTGTATATAGCTTGCTGTGTATATATTTATTTGCATGCTATCTTTTTCCATCAGATTCGAAGCTTCTTGAGGATAGGGACTGTGTTTTGCATCTTTTAATATCTCCAAACTTAATACACTGCCTGACTCACATCAAGTACTTAATAAATTATAATTAATTGATTGGCACCCGAAGCTTCTCTTACATATTGTTCTTCACTGTCTTCATTGAAGACATTTCTATAAGGATATGAGCTACTACTTCCTTCACACATGAAAAGCTCTGCACAAGTATATATATATATATGTATATATATATACATATATATATATAATATAATATTATATACATGCACAGATATGTTTATATACATGCACACATGTGTACATATATGTATGTATGTATGCTATACTTGACTCATGTTCATGTTCTTTGTTAGGTATTCTTCCCATAAATATTTCTTTGTTCATTCATCTGTTTTGCTATTTGTAGTTTTGTATGTCTGTGTCTGTGTTTCTCTCTATGTATCTGTAATTTTGTAAATCTGTAAGTCTGTGATTTCTCTGTTTCTCTTTGGATCATCTCTATCTCCTTTTTCTATGTGTCTGTTTCTCTGCTTCTATTTTGGTTTGTCTGTCTGTGTTTATCTCACAATTTCTCCCTGTATGTGGCATCTATTCTAAGAATTTCAACCAATATTCAATACTCACAACCATTTCTGGCTCCTCTAGAAAGTGTGTTTTATGATTGTATATGGGCATTTCTATAATTTGATTGACTGAGCTATGATGTCATTAACATGAAAGGAGAGGAAAAACCCTACTTAAATCTTCCCTTTGTAAGTAAATTTTGTAAGTTTGAATGAATTTAAGACATGGTGTCTGAATCTCAAGGTTGACCTTTCAATGTGCCAATGTGTGATGCACAGAGCTGGCAATGCCAGTTACAGATACCACAGGAGGTCTTATTTCAGCAGGTGATGAATGAACCCTAGCTTTTTTTTTAGGTTTTTGCAAGGCAATGGGGTTAAGTGGCTTGCCCAAGGCCACACAGCTAGGTAAGTATTAAGTGTTTGAGGCTGCATTTGGACTCAGGTACTCCTGACTCCAGGACTGGTGCTCTATCCACTGTGCCATCTAGCTGCCCTGAACCCTAGCTTTTTAGTCTGTCTCTTGGCATAGGGCAGATCCTGTCAAGGAGTGTCATAGAATCAGGAACCGTATAGGAGAATGCAAGCGCATCCTAGCTGGTCCAGTGTGTTTGTATTCTTTGGTCCATGCTAGATGCTGCTTGGTATGGCATCCTTTCAGAGAATTTGCTATTGACCAATGAGGCTTGACTTCTCCAGATTTTTGGCTGATTTCTCAGCTTCTGCATAAGGAACTGACTACAGACTTCTCTTTGAATGGGCATCTGTTTTCTGTTAGGCAAACCAGCCCTAGTCTTTCCTTGTGAACCTCTGCCATTGTCAGTGACCTACCTCATCTTTTGACTCCTTATGAGCCAATCTGTTTCCCATGAACCCAAGTTTTAGCAGTCAGTCAATATGCATTTATTGTGTTTACTATATATCAAATCAGGGTGAATAGTTGGCATGGTGGACAGAGCATTAGGCTAGGAATCAGGAAAATCCCCTTCATGAGTTCAAATCCAGTCTTGGACAATTACTTGCTGTGTGACCCTGGGGAAGTCGCATACCTCTGTTTGTCTCAGTCCCTCAGCTATCAAATGAACTGTAGAGGGAAATGGCAAACCACACTATTATTTCAGCCAAGAAAAGCCCAAATGGAATGACAAAGAGTTGGCTTTAACAACCTGTGCTAAATGCTGGAGTATAAAGAAAAGCAAAAAAAAAACCAAACCCGCATATAGTTTCTATACTCAAGAATTCATATTCTAATGGGGAAGATAGCATGCAAACAATTACATAAGAATAAGATATATGCAGGTATATGTATGTATATGCACACACATATAATATATATTCTCTCTCTCTACATCGTCTACAGAAGATAAGAATTTTAACTTCTTGAAGGAAGTTAGAGAAGGCAGGAGAGAGATAAAGGAGAACATTTCAGGCACATTTCAGTTAATATAGAGAATTATAAAAATAGCACAAATACCTTTTTGGAAAACATTTTTTTTCAAGAAGTCACCCTAATTCCCTAGAAATAAGGCTAATTTATAATTAATGTTCTTAATTTCTATACAGTATTAATTTGAATCCTATAATTTCTGAAACATTGAACCTTTTGATCAAGACTAAGGATAGGAGTAAAGAGACCTGAGTTCTAATCTTTCCTCTAGTAATAAACTTTATGAGTTGTTTTTTCTGGGCCTTAGTTTCCCTACCTGTAAAATATTAGAATAGATGATCTCTAAGTTTCTTTTCAATTCAGAAGAAAGAATGCTGAATTTTAAATCAAATCATCTGGATCTGAATCCCTGTCTTGCCACCAATGGAATACATGGCTATTGTTTTCTCTAATGATCTCAGTTACCTTATTTGTAAAATGATGACTTAAAGTCAGAGGGTCATGGGCACACAGTCTCTTAGTTGCATGTCTATTATCCTGAGAAGAAAATGAAAAAAATGCATTGAAAATATGATTTAGAATTTGCAAGGGTCCAAAGACTTATCACTTTTCAGAAGCATCCTGCCTGTAGGTAATAGGTACTTTCTTCAAAAAAGTGACATTAAGCATGCTGGGAAAAGGTGAACATCATAAAAATGAATTTGATAATGTCCTAACATGCAGAAACTGATGGGTTATCAATGTGGGATCAATTTCTGAGTTAATCTCTGTATTTAGATCATTGACTATTGAGAGCAAGAGGTCAAAATCAACACAAAATGAGGTGAAGATGAGAAAAAGACACTCAGAATAATCACATTTCCAACTTAGTCTATTCAAATAAAGGTATCGATGCTGAAAAATATGAAATGGATAAAGGAAGAAAATGGATGAACTTGAGATGAGTATAGACTTTTATCCATTTGTCATTTTTTTCAGTATCAATTATTTGTTTGAATAAACCAGGCTGATGATCTGATGCTTTGAAGAGTATCTTCTCATCTTGGGCATTAACTTTCAATAAGTCCTCATTTATATGGTACTCTATTATTTCAAAGGCAAATGGGGTCATTCAGATGCATTGTTTTACTTGATCCTCATGATAAATATATGAAAAATAATATAGGTATTAATAAACTCATTTTTAGCTCAGGAAAAGAGTCAAAAAAACTTAGCCATAGTCATAGAGCTAGTGAGTCATGGAATGATAATTAGGAGCCAGGCATTGTAACTTCGGATTTAGTGTTTTTCTCCAATGACATGGAATGTATAAGACCATGTCCTGGAAATATTATGACCCCAAGGCATGCCCTAGAAATCTAAAATATTTTCAAAAATAATTTTAAAATAATTTAATATTATTTAAAAAAAATTAAAAAATAATTTTACAATAACAAAGGCAGTGAGATAGTATATTAGATAAAGTGCTTGCTGAAATCAGGAATACTTGAGTTCAAATGGAACTTCAGATACTTATTAGTTGGGTGACCCTAAATAAGAACTTTGCAAATCTAAAGCAATATAAAAATGCTAGTTATTATTATTAATTGCAAAAAATAAGCTTTCTCCCTTTTGATTTGCCTTACCTAATTAGAGCTATTTATTTTAAATAGCCCTGGTACTTAGCATAATACCTAGCCCTTAACAAGTAGACACTTAACACATGCTTATTGACTGATTAATCAACTAATTGGAATAAAGAATTTCCAAATTAATTGAAATCCTTATCAAATGGGTTTCAATTAATCAAGGTTTCAGTATTGTTCATTTCCCATATACCTTGATCATGAGTCTGTAGTTTTCAGGCTGTAGAGGGAAGGTGATTGAAAGGGAACAGAGGAAATGAAATCAGTAGTACTGATACGAAGTTTAGCTTTGATGAGAAATGAGGATTTCAAATTTATAAACACCTTTTAAGAGACTACTATGTATAGAGAACAAGAAGGAAGAACTGAGTAGGTGATAAGTTGAAAAAGACATGAGGATAAGAGAAGGGATGCTGAGGAAGCTCATGTGTTCTCATAGAGGCTTGGCTCTTTGCAGAAAGTGTTGGCGGGGAGGGAAAAGTTAGGGAAGTGAAGGAGGGAAAGAATGGATTGGCACATTCACAGGAGAAAGAAGAAGGAACTGACAAGGATGAATACACACATGTATAAATGAAAGAGGGGGCAGCTAGGTGGCACAGTAGATAGAGCACTGGCCCTGGAGTAAGGAGGACCTGAGTTCAAATCCAGCCTCAGGCATTTAATAATTACACTTAGCTTGGGCAAGTCACTTAACCTCATTGCCTTGTTAGGAAAAAAAAAGGAAAAAAATGAATTTATTTATTTTGGTCAAGACAATAGTGTTAAGTGACTTGCCCAAGGTCACATGGCTAGGTAATTATTAAGTGTCTGAGACAGGATTTGAACCCAGGTACTCCTGACTCCAAGGCTGGTGCTTTATCCACTGCGCCACCTAGCCGCCCCCCCCCATTTGTGGTTTCTTATGGAACAATAATATTCCATAGTTTTCATGTATCATAACTTATTTAGCCATTCTCCAATTGATGGACATCCCCTCAAATTTTAATTCTTTGCCTCTACAAAAAGAACTGACATCAATATTTTGGAACAGCTCAGACTTTTCCCATTTTTTACAATTTCTTCTGGATATAGTTCTAGAATTAGAATTGCTGGGTCAAAGGATATGAACAGTATTATTTTCCTTTGGGCATAGTTCCATATTGCTTTCCATAAAGGATGGATCTGTTCATAACTCCACCAGCAATGCATCAAGGACCCAATCCTCCCACAACCTCTCCAACATTGATCATTTTCCTTTTTCTCATCTGGGCTAATCTTATAGTATGAGATGATACCTCATTGTTGTTTTAATTTGCATTTCTCTAATCAATAGTGATTTGGACATTTTTTTCATATGATTATATATAGCTTTAATTCCTTCATTTGAAAATTTTTCATATCCTTTTATATGGATAGGAGAATGATTTGTGACCCTAAAAATTTGCTGCACTTCTCTCTATACTTTAGAAATGAGACTTTTATCAGAACTCCTGGTTGTGGTACTTCCTGCCAAGATGGCAGAGAGAAGACAAGCACTGTGCTAAGGTCTCCTGGTTTCCCCTCAAAAATAACATGAGAGAAATCTCTTAACAGAAATTTGATCAACAAAACCAAGAAAAAGAAGCTAGGAGAAGAACACCTACCAACAAGTCTGTCTCAGGGGACCAAAGGTGAACAAGAGCAGCAGACAAGCACAGGGACAGCAGTGGGGGGAAGTCAGAGGACTGACCTCAGCCGTAGACCAACTTTAGTCACAGAAACGTTGTCTCGGGGGGAGAGGAGCTACGGGAGGATGACTTCCAGCACAGAGAGTTGCAGAGAAAGCCTGGAAAATGACCAGCTGGCCTGGGACCTGAGCTCTATACATTCTTCTCAGAACAAACAGTAACAGCTCCCCCTGCCCCCCCCCAGGTGTGGACAGCAGAACTTTCTCAGCAGAACTCCCCCAAGGCTCAGTGCACTGTTCAAGGTCAACCCAGACTCTGCTGCTGAGGGCCTCAAACACTCCAGAGAAAGCAACCAGCACCCACTACTGGCTGGCCCTTGGAATTACTAAGCCAAGGAACAAAGCCTCTAGGGTTTTCAAAAGCAAACCTCTGAGATCCAGCCCCTCTCCCCCCTCCCCCTGCAACACAAGATGCTAGGAAGATGAAGAAAGGCCAGCAGAGGGGGGCACCCTCAAGAAATACTTAGAAGAAATAGTTTCTGACCGAGAGAGAGATCTAGTACTTCTGAGGAGAATATGAATGTGTCTCCAGCCCAGAAAGACTTCCTTGAAGAAATCATGAAGAAGTTTAAGAATCAGTTGGAAAAATTGGGAAAAGAAATTCAAGAGAAAATTAACATGTATGAGAAAATTAACATTTCACACTAAGAAAACAAATCCTTGGAAAATACAATTGGGCAAATACAAAAAAGAAAACTCAACACTTGGGCAAATGGAAACCTTCAAAAATAGAATTGATCAATTTGAAAAGGAGTTGCAAAAGGTAAATGAATAAAATTCTACTCTAAAAAAAGAATGGAATCTGTAAAAACTAATGACTTCATGAGAAAACAAGATTCAGTTAAACAAAACCAAAAGATTGAAAAAAAATAGAAGAAAATGTAAAATACCTCATCAATAAAAACACCTCAAGAATAGATTGAGAAGGAGCAACCTGAGAATCATAGGTCTTCCTGAAAACATTGAAGAGAAAAAAAGCCTGGACTTAATATTACAGGATTTAGTGATGGAGTACTACCCTGATATCATGGAACCATAAGGCAAAAGAGTTATTGAAAGAATACATTGATCCCCCTCTGGAAAGAGATCCTAAAATGAAAACACCAAGGAATATTGCAGCCAAATTGCAGAACTATCAGATAAAAGAGAAAATCCTGCAAGCAGCTAGAAAGAAACAATTTCAATACCAAGGAGCCACAGTAAGGATTATGCAGTACCTGGCTGCATCAACATTAAGGAATCGAAGGACCTGGAATGAGATATATTCTGAAGAGCAAGGGAGTTGGAATGCAGCCAAGAATCCACTATCTGGTCAAGCTGAGCCTTCTTCCAGAGTAAAAGATGGGAATTTAACAAAATGGGAGAATTCCAACATTTCCTGATGAAAAGGACAGAGCTAAATAGAAAATTTGGACATCAAACAGGAGGCTCAAGAGACACATGAAAAGGTAAAACAAAAGGGTATAGAAAAGAAACTGATATCCAATAATATGAAACTGGCTATATCCCCACCTGGGAGAAAGATCCTCATACCTCTTGAGAATTATAACTCCATTAGAGAGAATATACTTAAGCAAAAGTGATGGACACTTATGACTTATCCATGAGACTGCTATCCAATAAGGTAAAACTGGCTATATCTCTACCTTGGAGAAAGACTCTAATAACTCTCAAGAACTGTAAATATTAGAGAGAATGTAATTAGCCAGAAGTGATGGACACTCATGACTTTTCTGTGATTCAGATAGAATGATTTAAAAACAATACCTCCTTTAAAAAGGTGAATAGTAAGGAGATGGGAGGATGAAGGAGACTGAATGGGGGTAAATCTCATTACATTAAGAGGTATGAAAGACCTATTGCAATAGAGGGGAAGAAGGGAGAAGGTGAGACCCACCTGAATCTTTCTCTCATCAGACTTGGCTTAAAGCTAACTTCCACACACTCAGTTAAGTAAGAAATTCATCTTACCTTTCAAGTATTAAAAGGGGAGGGGGTTGGGGGGGGGGAGAGAAAGGAGAACTAACAGAAGGAAGGGAAGGAAGAAGGGGAAAAGGGAAAGGGGAAAGGGAGGGGTTGATATAGGAAGGAAAACTCACTGAAGGTGGTGGTATTCAGAAACAAAATACTGGGGAATATGGATAAAGGGAAAAAAAGGGAAGAAAATACAAACAAAGGGAAGATAGCATGTAGGGTAATAAAGAGTTAGTAATCATAACTATGAATGTGAATGGGATGAACTCTCACTTAAAAACTAAGCAAATGGGGCAGCTAGGTGGCACAGTGGATAGAGCACAGGCCCTGAAGTCAGGAGTACCTGAGTTCAAATCCGGCCTCAGACACTTAATAATTACCTAGCTGTGTGGCCCTGGGCAAGCCACTTTACCACATTTGCCTTGCAAAAAAAAACCCCTAAAAAACCCCCCTAAAAAGTAAGCAAATAGCAGGTGGATTCAAAACCGGAATCCTACAATATGCCGCTTGCAAGAAACTCATCTGAAGCAGAGAGATACATATAGAGTAAAGGTTAAAGGTCAGAGCAAAATATATTTTGCTTTAGCTGAAGTGAAAAAAAGCAGGGGTAGCAATCCTTATCTCAGACAAAGCAGCTGCAAAAATAGATATTGTTAAAAGAGACGAGGAAGGAAACTATATCCTCCTAAAAGGTACCATGGATAATAAAGTAATTTCAATACTAAATATGTATGCACCCAATAGTATAGCATCAAAATTCTCACAGAAGTGAAGAGAGCTACAGGAAGACACAGACAGCAAAAGTCTACTAATGGGAGACCTCAACCTCCTGCTCTCAGATTTAGATTAAATATAATCATAAAATATACAAAAAGGAAGTTAAGGAGGTAAATAGATTGTTAGAAAACTTAGATGGGGCGGCTAGATGTTGCAGCAGATAGAGCACTGGCCCTGGAGTCAGGAGTACCTGAGTTCAAATCTGGCCTTACACGTTTAATAATTACCTAGCTGTGTGGTTTGGGCAAGCCACTTAGCCCCATTTGTCTTGCAAAAACCTAAAAAAAAAAAAAAGAAAAAAGAAAACCTAGATATGATAGACTGATGGAGGAAACTGAATGGCGATAGAAAGGAATATCCTTTTTCCTGCAGTACATGACACCTACACAAAAATTGACCATGTACTAGGGCATAAAAATCTAATGATCAATTGCAGAAAGGCAGAAATAGTGAATACATCTTTCTCAGATCATAATGCAATAAAGGGCAATATAGGGAGATATAGACCCAGAACTAATTAGAAACTAAATAATCTCATTTTTTAGTTATTTTTTTCTTTTGCAAGGCAAATGGGTTTAAGTGGCTTGCCCAAGGCCACACAGCTAGGTAATTATTAAGTGTCTGAGGCCGGATTTGAACTCAAGTACTCCTGACTCCAGGGACAGTGCTCTGTCCACTGTGCCACCTAGCCACTCCTAAATAACCTCATTTTAAAGAATGAGTGGATCAAACAACAAATTATAGAAATAATTAATTATTTAATCCTAGATAATGACAATAATGAAACAACATATGAAAACATATGGAATTCACTCAGGGAGGCTTTCGTGGGATATATTATATATCTTTAAATGCTTACATGAATAAATTAGAGAAAGAAGAAATCAATGAACTACATATGCAACTAAAAAAATTAGAGAAAGAGCTAATTAAAATCCACCAATTAAATACCTGATTAGAAATTCTAAAAAGTAAAGGAGAAATTAATAAAATCAAAAGCAAGAAAACTATTGAAGTATTAAATAAAACCAAGAGTACATTTTATGAAAAAAAACCCCAAAAATTGATAAACCTTTGGTCAATTTGATTAAAAAAAGAAAGAAGAAAATCAAATTTCTAGTATTGTAAATAAAAAAGGTGAACTCAGCACCAGTAAGGAGGAAATTAAAGTAATAAAGTAATCCAAACATTCATAACAAACCAGGTCTCCCTCTGGCATTACCAGCAACATGTTGACTCCCTTCTACAGAAGCAAATAGGAGCATTGGAAACAACAGTCCTCTGGTTAGGGGATAGACTGGCCCTTATGGCAGGGTACATGAAACTTCAATGCCATTATAAGTATCAGCCTCTCTGTGTGCTTAATTTGCCTGTAAATATGTCACAGTTCCCATCAGACTGGGGTAGAGTTAAACAGGCATTACAGGGGGCGATGTTAGCCTACAACACCTCCAATGACATCCGTCAATTAGGTATGCTGATAGCCCAGCTCAACAACATTTCCTCCCATTTCAGAGCTGAGTGGGATGATCAAGAAGACTCCTTTCTAAAATGGTTTACGGGTGCCCTCCACCTGAGATGGTTGTTTTCCTTCTTGCCGGCTGTAGGAATGTTTATTGTGATTTGTCTTTTTTTCCCATGTATCCTGAAACTATTGTTCTTCATCTTTTCTCGTTCTCTGGAGGCATTGAAGGCGGACCTCCTAGGCCCACGCCATCGCCGGGCTCGGGCAGCCCCTGTGTGATTACTGACCGAGCCGAGCCAGGGTGCTCTGCCCCCCCCATAAGCAGGTGGGGCGCTAATTGTGTTAAACAAAAAGGGGGAGTTTGTCGGGGGTCGGCCCTGACCGCTTGAGTGGATAGGACCTCCCCGAGAGTGAGGTCAGGCCAATCTAAAGAAGACACGGTTCCTTAAGGGGAGCAGTGGCTTCACCTGGTTGGCCTGTGTCCATTGCTCCAATCGGGTGGTAGGTTCTGCCCTCGGGGCGGATCGGGGTGGCAGCCCAGAACAAACTCCCTATATTAGCCATCACCCTGAGCTATTCGGGGGATCCCTCTGCACCTAATAAAACATATGCCTCCTGAAGAAGTGTCTGTCTGAGTCCCTCCTCGCTGATCCCCGGGGGAGGGAAAACACCAGGGACGCCTGAAGCAGTGCCCACTGAGGAGCTCACTCGGGAGTCCGGGGAAGAAGACCCCGGACAGGAAGGAAGAGACAAAACTCTCACTCTTTGCAGATGACATGATGGTATACCTAGAGAATTACAAATATCATCTAAAAAACTACTAGAAATCATTAGCAACTTTAGCAAAGTTGCAGGATATAAAATAAACTCCCATAAATCTTCATCACATACACACACATATATATACATACATACATATATATATATATATATATATATATATATATATATGTCTAGTAAGAGCATCAGAAAGAGCTATTCAAAATAACCTCAGATGATATAAAATATACCTGGGAGTCTGCCTGCCAAGGGAGAGTCAAAAACATTTTGAAAACAATTAAAAAACATTTCTCATACAAATAAAATCAGATTTAAATAACTGGGCAAACATCAACTGCTCATGGATAGGTCAAGCTAATATAATAAACATGATAATTCTACCAAAACTAAACTTCTTGTTTAGCACCCTAGCAATCAAAATTCTAAAATATTACTTTAATTAGTTAGGAAAAATTATAAGTAAATTCATATGGAGAAAGAAAAAGTCAAGAATTTCCAGGGCTTCAATGAATAAAGGTGTGAAAGAAGGTGGCTTAGCATTACCAGATCTAAAATTATATCATAAAGCATCAGTCACCAAACTGTCTGGTATTGGCTAAGAAATAGAGTGGTGGATAAGTGGAAAAGACTAGGTGCAATATCAGGAAATATTTATAGTACTCTGTTTGATAAACCCAAAGATTCCAGCTATTGGGATAAAAACTCTCTCTCTTTGATAAAAACTGTTGGAAAAATTGGAGTCAGGAGTACCTGGGTTCAAATCCGACCTCAGATACTTAATAATTACCTAGCTGTGTGACCTTGGGCAAGCCACTTAACCCCACTGCCTTGAAAAATCTTAAAAAAAAGAATGATGAGATGGGAGGTAAAATTATGAAGTAGGTACCAAAGTTATTGAGGAAGCTGGGCAAATGGACTATATGATCACAAGGATGGAGAGAACATAGTATCATTTGCTTGGTAGTCACCAAAAGAATAAACATCAATGAAGGACAATGGGAGGGCAAAGAATGGTGACCTCTGCAAGATCTCTAACAAGGAATTCCTTCACTATGGGTTGAGCTTACCTCATAAGCTTGTTGGGTGGGTGTGCAGTAGCATAGAGAACAAAAGATATTCTCTAGACAAGAGGATGGCAGGAAGAAGAGCCGTTTATATAGTGATAAAAGTACCTGTGCTTTCATGAAGGTCGGCCAATGGGATGCGGCTCCCAGGAATCATGAACTATGGCATTAGTCTAGAAGAGCAATGATGCAAGGAAACAGGGTCCTGTTTTGTGGTGTAGACTAGAAAATCTTCATACAATGCTAGGATGATAGTGTTCAGACTAACTGCAGGGGGGGTGGCAAAATGTGATTCCCATGGATGTAAGGGTTCTACCAGACATCACATCCTGATACAAAAGAACCACTCTAGTTAATCTGAGCTGTTTTGTGAATATGGATTTATTATAAGAGTTTGATATCCTCAGGAATGAATGAGATTTCCGTTTAAGGGATTAGGTAGAAAGATTAATAGCTGAACAGTTCAAAGAAGTAATGTAGATTGTTGAGAATAAAAAAAGGTTCAAGGGGGGTGGCTAGGTGGCGCAGTGGATAAAGCGCCGGCCCTGGAGTCAGGAGTACCTGGGTTCAAATCCAGTCTCAGACACTTAATAATTACCTATCTGTGTGGCCTTGGGCAAGTCACTTAACCCTGTTTGCCTTGAAAAAAACCTAAAAATTAATAAAAAAATAAAAAATAATAAAAAAGGTTCAAAAGACAAAGTAGAACAGGCTAGAGTGGTCTTATAAAAGAAGTTGTGTTTCCCATAATTAGGGAGGAACATTTATGAGAAGAAGGCACGGTTACTCTCTTTATGCCTAAAGAGATGCCAATGAATGAATGAATGGGATTAAAACCAGTGCAATGAGATATAAGTGGTATCTACCATGTTCCTTTTCTACCAAAGGGAAATTTACAGAGTTAAATCTTGCTCAGAGTCCCAAGGGAAATTGGAAGACTGAATCTTCATGAGATTATTTCCTCAAATATTCTTTACTTCTTGCTTGAAAGCTTAAATCTTGGTGTGAATAAATTTATTCATATGCTCTTCTAAGAACAGAGAAAAATTCAGAGGGTTACAGAAATGGGCAAATGTGTTATAGGAAAGATAGACCCTTGCTAGTTTTGATGTGTTTCTTAGGCTCAGCCCCTGGTCAACTCAAGGAGGGAAACTAGAAACTTTATATTTATTTTTTCATGCTGCACAGATCCTTTCTCAATCCTTTCATGATAGTGACCCCTTTCCTAGTCCTACCTTCTCCTAGTTTCTTGTGGCTGTTAAGTTGAAAAGGCTAATGTTGGAGTAGGCTAAGACAGTTAAGAATTTAAAAACCCTTTGAGACTGCTTAAGAAAAATGTTAAAAGTACTAATCAAGCAAAAGTAAATTGATTTCACTGGGTGGTACACTGATGAAATCCATTTATTTATTTATGTTTGATGTCTGAGAAATAAGAATTCTTAGTTATAGCTTTCACTCAACCAGAGCTAATGGGCATGGTTTCAGATCTTCCACACACAATTGTCATCCAAGGAAACCTGGAATACTAGAATCACAAAAACTCACAACTGGAAGGAACTTTGGAGGTCACCTGGTCCACCCTACCTAATGTGGAAAACCCCTTTATAATATCTTATCTATGTATTCATTTAGTTTCTGCTTGAAAACTGTTTTCTCAATGGTGGGGAACTCATTACTTTTGAATTCCATTAAACAAGAAGATGGCATTTGAAACATCTTTGAAGAGATCTAGGGATCTCCTTCCCTTGACCTCCCTTATTTTCTTGTGAGTAATTCATTAGAATTAGAAGTTCATAAGAACTTCTCTCTCCTTTCACAGTCCTTCTGTCCCATTATACATACTTTCACACAGTCAATTCTCAGGCCCTTAGGAATACAAATGTTTCATATAGTTTCCTTTTATAAACCTCAGCTGAAAACAATAGCTAACATTTATATAGCATTTTCAACCATGGGAGGATGGTGCTATTATTAATCTGCCTTTTACAACTTGGGAAACTGAGGGAGACAAAAGTTAAGGAGTTTGGCCAGGGTCACACAATTAGTAAGTATCTGAGGCAGGATTTTCTGATCTTTCAGACTCCAATTCTGGAGCTCTATCTACTCTATTATCTAACCATCCCTTTGCTTTCATTCTACATAACACAAATAGAAGGGTTTCTATGAGACTCTATACCATGTAGAAAGAATGATTATTTGTTAATTCTTCATAGTCCCATTGTTATTTGTAAAATGAAAGGACTGGACTGGATCACCTCTAAGGTGTCTTTGAGCTTTAAATCTATAATCCTGAACCTATGATCCTGGTAGAATGATAATCAACATACATGCAGATCACAAAGAGCCCACCACACAATGCTATACAACATAATCAGGTGATAATTGCAGGCTGATATCCCTGCTCTAGGAAGGATCTTAAAAAATGAAATTTCTGAATCCTATGGCTTTGTTTAGTCTAGTTCTGGTATCTGTGGAAAGTATCATTAAAGCCTTCCCAAGGTGAGCAAGTAGCATCAAAGACACTTAGACCAACTTTTAAGAAAAAAATCTCTTGAGTGAGGTTAGGGAAGACCCCAGAACACCAAGAGGTAATCAAGAGACTGGAGGGGGAACTGTAGGGAGACGGATCAGAGAAGGACAAAGGCAGGAGAGAAACCAGAAGAAATTATCCTGGGATCCATTAACTAGAGGAAAATCATTATCTGGTAACTTTCTATATTAGCATATCATTCTTGTTAACTAAGTAGTAGTTTAAGTGCTAGCAGATCTACATTTTGGCACTCTGGGTCAAAACTGTAGTTATTCAATCCTAGTTACAATTTGGACTGACTTTTCCCCAAAATCACTCTCTGGAGGATTAATGGGAGTTCACTCAGATGTGAGGCAAGATGAACTGAGAAATCATGTTACTTTGTAATAGAGTTAAAAGCCTTTTAGGTCAAAGTTTTACTGGATAAAAGGCATTTAGCAATGAATTAGTTACTTAATTACCATCATTACTTGACCTTCCTTCAAATTAGATATCCTTCAACCAGCACTGTCCTTTTCAAATGTTCCTTTTTAAGCAACTGTAATTTATTGTTGCAGAATATTAGTTCTATTTTTCCAATTCCTTGCAAATCTGAGGACCCTGAAAGACTGCTTTTTAATTTTGCTTTTTAATTTTACTTTTTAGGGACTCCTGCTCTTGGGACTCTTGGTATGGTTATTGCCCAAAGGTTCAGGCAAATAGACCATCTGATAGGAAAATATAGAAAAAATCAGGACCCAGCTGTATTACAAGGGTCAGACTATTTTATTTCTAAGATTCTGTCAGTCAAACAATCAACAATCAATCAATTTATTAAGCCCCCACTATATGCTAAGCATTTAAAGTTACATGTCCTCAAGTGGTATACATGCCATCAGAAGAAACATATTGTCATATAACTGTATAAAATAAATATGAAGTAAATACAAATTAATTTCAAGGGAGTATCATGGCACTATCATCCATAACCTGTGACTTGTCTTTACACAAAAATACTATACATACATACATACATATATATATATATATATATGTATATATATATATATATATATATGTGTATATATATATATATATAAAAACGCTAGAAATTTAACAGCTTTCCTAGCTGTTGCTGCCACCTGATGGTGAAAATTTGGCAATACTATTAGAACCAGTCGTACTTCAGTGAAATCAGACTATTTTCCCATTCTCAGAATTCCAGTGATTATGTATCGGGATTTGATAAATTTGCTTGTGATTTTGGAGTCAGTTTGTAAGTACAGAGGGAAATATCATTTTATTTTTAAATTTCTAAGAAAAGAAAAACAGAAGGAGAATAATAGGCTGAAGTCATCATGAAGTATTGATTCTGAACTTGGTCCAATAGAGAATTTTGAAGTTCTTAGAATCAAAGAGGGAGGGAGGAAGTAAGCACATGGTATAGTGGAAAGAGCACTGGCCTTGGAGTCAGGAGGAAGGGAATTTGAATGTGGCCTCAGACACTTGCCACTTACTAGCTGTGTGACCTTGGGCAAGTCACTTATCCCTGACTGTCACTCAAATCTAATGTATGTGCTTGTCATGGCATCACCTCCCTAATGTTGTGGTTATTCCTGAATCTTATATGACACTGGCATAATCCTGGTAGACAGGATCCCTTCATTCAGTGATGTGCTAGTAAATATTTGACAGTTGACTCTCTGGGAGTAGGGAAGCATTCTAGACAAATCTTTTAAGTTTAACTTGCATTCACATTTTCTCATACTGAAATTCTAAATGATCAGAACAAGTTAGAGTTATATCTGTTACAACCTCTTCCTCTACCCCTTCACATCTCCCACTTTATTCATTGAATATTTATTAAGTGTCTACTACAGTAAGGGAGTGGCTTGGTCTGAGCTACAATGACCAAAGGCAAAACAAAAATAGTTCATGAAGTTTATATTCAAAGATGGGATATTTACACTTAAACAAATAAGTATCTGTAAAATAATTTGAGACAGCAGTCATATATAGGGAGATTAGGAAAAGTTTCCCATACTAGATAAGATTTGAGTTGAGCTCAAAGGAAAACTTAGGATTCTGAGAGACAGAAGTGAGGAAGGACTATATACACAGGCACAAGAGATCATTTCTGCAAAGGTATGGGGAGTAGATGATTGAAAGCCGAGTTTAGAGGAAGAAAGCAGGTCAGTTTGGCAGGTACCTAAAATGTTTAAAGGGCAGGAAAATGATATAAAGTAGGCTAGAGACAGACTTTGAAGGACATTAAATGCCAAGCTGATAAATTGTTATATCTTTCTAGTGGCAATAGGGACCTGCAAACATCCTCTCTCTCCCTGACTTCCATAGTTCCAAGACAGCCTTTGTTAAAGTAGGTGTACAAGGGACTGAAAATCATGGGAACCCTCCAAGATGTCCCAATTACTGCTTATATGGTGTTTTCTGATTCTGCTGATATGTTATATTGAGGATACAAATTAAATAGTCATAATAAAATATATTATTGACATAGGAGCACCTATCTAACAACCAGAACTGTAGCTAACAGAGCCTCCCTGGAACTCAGAATTAAGGAGATGACTTTAGAACAGAATGAACCTATTTATGCCCTTAAGGAACTTACAGAATAGGGGGAAAAACATGTAATATATAATACAAGATATGTCCAGTAAGTCATAGCACTATAAATCTAGAACTCCAAGAGACCGCCAAGGCTATCTAGTTCAGTCCCCTAATTATAGAGTTGAAGGAAATAAGGGACTTCCCCAAAGTGAATTAAGTGGTAGTTGTTAGATATTGGATGCACCTAAGCTCTCTAATTTTAGAGCAAATAATCTTTCCCATTGCACAAATACATCTGTCCAAAATTACCTCAAAGCTCATTTTAGGAGAGGGGCTTTCACAGAGGAGATATTTGGGAAATAAGAAAAGTTTTCATGTAGTAGGTAGCATTTAGAGCTGAGCTTAGAAAGAAGCTTGGAATTCTATATATTCTCTTTTTTTGACATTTTTATATTCAACTGGATTTTCTTTTTCAGTATAAAATAATTTCAACATATATTTTAAATTATTTGCTTGCCTGGGATTTCTTTTAACCTATTCTCTGTTCTCTCTTGAACATAAATATATTTCAATGGTCTTCCTTCCTTCCTTCCTTCCTTCCTTCCTTCCTTCCTTCCTTCCTTCCTTCCTTCCTTCCTTCCTTCCTTCCTTCCTTCCTTCCTTTCTTCCTTCCTTCCTCCCTTCCTTCCTAATTGTAAGTAGCACAGGGTTCCTGGGAAGGTTGTATCCTAGTCAAAAATCTTTTACAGAACTAAATTACAGATTTACCATTTGAAGTTCCAGAATGTAAGGGACAAAGAACAGGAAAAACAGAGGTATTGAACTTTTAAATGAAGCTTAATCACCTGGCTGAGTAATTCTATGCTTATTTGCTTCCACCCCCCCACCCCCAACTTTTCTCTAATTTAACTTAAAACAAAAGTCTGCTGACAAAAGCTGTATGACTAATAATTCCCTGGTTAAAGAATGACAAATGATAAATGATAATTAAGAATGAAAGGTTGGCTCAGCTTCCAGTGATGTTGATACTGGAGGAAATAATATCAAATATTTCCTATAAAGTTTCCTAATGTCTGCTGTTAGTTGTACCTTTGAACAACCTCACTGATTTTCCTTTAAGACTTTTTATAGTATATCATCCAAATTTTATCTTTACAGTCAGAGGGCAGTGCTAGTTTGAGGAAATTATCTTCCAGGAAATTAAAAAGTACAAAAATAATGCCTTTCCTCAAACTGCTTTCAAGGGGAATGACCATCAAATACCTTGGGGAAGAAAAATATCACTCTTTTGGGGTGGCTAGGTGGCATGGTGGATAGAGCACTGGCCCTGGAGTTGGGAGTACCTGAGTTCAAATCTGGTCTCAGACACTTCATAATTACCTAGCTGTGTGGCCTTGGGCAAGCCACTTAATCCTATTGCCTTGCACAAAAAAACAAAACAAAACAAAAAAAAATGCTAAAAACATTTACTCTTTCCATCACTTTAAACAGATACACAAATGTTTACTAAGTTCTTGTACATTTATGCCTCTTTTTGGAACACTGTGCCTACTTTCTTGGAACTTGTTAAGTGATTGCAATTTTCTGGACTTCCTCAAAACTTGTTCCATCTCCCCAGTATTATAATGAAGCTCCCTGTTAGAGAGAGAGGCTAACCTGAGCTCAAGCAGATAAAAGAGAAGAAAATCCAGCAAATTCAGTCTACAGACAAAAAGGTCCATACATCTCTAAAGAAGATGGTTCATCAGTTTAGTTTTTTTTTTCCATTAAAGTTTATAAAGTTATTGACTTCAGAGAAACAACTCATTTAGTTCAGGGAGATCAAGGTTCAGGCTTCAAAAAAAAATAGCTAAAATGTATATAATGCTTACAATATGTTAGTTGTTATGTTAAATATTTTAAAAATATCTCATTTCATCATAACAACTCTATGAAGTAGATACTATTATTATTCCCTTATAGCTGAGGAAACTGAGGCAAATAAAGCTTAAGTAAATCCTCAGGGTCATGCAATCAGTAAATATGTGAGGTTAGATTTGAACTTAGGTCTTCCTGACTACAGGCCAGCTAGGTGGCTCAGCAGATAGAATGCTGGCTCTGGAGTCAGGAGGACTAATCTTCCTGAGTTCAAATCCAGCCTCAGAAACTAGTTACTTACATGATACTGAACAATTCACTTAACCCTGTTTTTCTCAGCTTCCTCCTCTATAAAGTGAACTGGAGAAGGAAATAGCCAGCTATTCCAGTATCTTTGCCAAGAAAGCCCCAAACAGATTCACAAAGAGTCAGATACAACTGACACAAACAAGCAACAACTTTATCTATTAGAGCTCAGTACTTAAAAGAATAGACTCTGGGAGCAGTTAACTCTGCGTTATAGTTTAGGCATTTTCTGATTCTTATGGTCATGGACTGGTTACAGACACAGTGCTGAAGCAGAAGGAATGTTGAAAAGAATCTAATCTAACTGAATCCTTTTATTTTTTAGATGAGGGAAAGTGAGCATCCAAGAGAGGGACAAACAGTCTGAAGGTCACAATTACTGGCAGAATCTGAACTAGGACAGACTCCTAATAGACCACCCAAGGATCTTTCCATTATGTTTATATTTAATGAATGGGAATAATGAATGAACTTGTGTTAAGTACAGCAGTGTTGTATTTCAATTTCCTGTCAAATCTGGGAGAGAGAAAAGTTACTTCAGAGAACTGAATGGAGCTATTTTCTTGGTAATATACCATTTCCTGCTTTCTTTCCTTTGTATGGGATGTCCTCTATAGCTGAAATACCACACCATACCATATTTACTTCTACTTCTTATACTCTCTGGCTTCCTTCAAAGCATAGCTGAGGGTGAGACCGCCAAAGTGATCTTTCCTCATCTACCAGTTGTTGCTTCTACCTCTCTCTGAAAAATACTTCAAATACATTGCATTGTTTTGTTTATACCTTCTTATCTGAATAGGTTTCTTATTCCCCCAATAGAATGACAGCTCCTTTTGAGTAGGGACCACCTTTGTTCTCTATCTTTGCTTCTCCCCCACCTAGCCTAGCATCTTGTTTTCTGGAGTGACAACTTAAAAGATATTTATTGTTAAATGGATTTGAATTGTTAAAATTTGCTTTAGTAATTGATTAATTTCCATCATAGATAAATAAAATGATTGGGTTCTCATAATAACTTATAAATAGGTGACAAAAATATTTCTAAAAATGCAACTTTCTGGTGGCTAGATGGTGAAGTGGATAAGAGCACCAGAGTCAGGAGTACCTGAGTTCAAATCCGACCTCAGACACTTAATAATTACCTAGCTGTGTGGCTTTGGGCAAGTCACTTAACCTCATTTGCCTTGCAAAAAAAAAACTTAAAACAATAAAAAGTTCTTTTCTTTTTTTTTTGTTTTTTCTAGTTCTCTTTTTTGCTATGATTGTTAACGTACAATAGATACCATTGCTGTCTCTGGGGTGGGATGGGGTGCTTCTTCTCTCCAGCTAAGTAAGGCTCATGCTTAAGTATCTGAGTTCAGATTTAAAGGATGTTGGTGTCCAAAGAGGGATTAGATTCTTTTTCTTATGATCATTACCTCTTTATAACCCAAACCTAAATCCCTGAATAAATTTTCTCAAACTTTAGCTCATTTTAAGAGTCTCCCAAAAGTAATTTTTGATTCCCCAAAAGGGATAAGAAAAGTTTTCAATGTAAATTGGTGATCAGGTGTAGGACAGCTATTTAATTCCATTCCCCAAGAAAGATGCTAAAAACGCAAACAACTCAGAAACATGTATTGATGAAAAATTATTCATGACATGGAAACCTGTAACTCCTATTATACTCTCTTAGGAGGTAGATATTCAAAATATTGAAATGTTGAATAGGTATTTTAACCTTCACCCTTTTTTTTTTAATTTTAGAAAGGTTTTTGAGTTTACAATTTCCCCCCCAATCTTGGTTCCCTCATCCCCCAGAAGGGAGTTGGTCAGTCTTTATATTATTCCCATAGTATGCATTGATCTAAGTTGAATGTGATGATACCTTCACCTTTTGAATAACTCATATAAATCCATTTTTCTGGCCAGTCAAGCTGGGACTTGGTCTCATCATTCCTTAAGAGATGAATGAAATGATGAGCATTTTCTGTGAGGTTATAGAAGCTTCCTCTTGATTTTGGTTGGTTCTAAGAGGAAGGATCCAGGAATTTTTGATGTCCTGATCTCACAAAATTACTGGAAAAATCAAGCTGGAAAAGTCAATCTCAGGGGATCACTATCACCTGTGTTCAAGGAGAAAAACATGAGGCAAATATACATGTATAATCATACAAATGCATGTACATACACATGGACACACAAATAGACAATAGGCACTCACATGCAATACAGATTAACCCAGGCATACATGTATGTGTTCATGGATGTATGGATACACATATATGGATGTATGTGCATGCACATATATATGTGAATCTATCTATCTATTTGTATTTATTAATATATGGAAAATATGAAGTCAGAGGATGAAGACCTAGGCTCAGGAGCAACTAGACAGGGTGTGTCCTGACTTCCATGTGAGATCCTCTGCCATTGCTGACAGGTCTCTCTATCATTTCATGGAGATAGAAAGGAGATGAGGGAAGGGAAGGGAACAAGAAGATATTGAGCACCTACCATATAGGGACATCTGCCAACCATTTTCACAAATATTTTCTCACAACAACTCACATTAACCTACAACAACAAAGTGATGCCTTTTATTTTATCTCCATTTTACAGTCAAGTAAAATGAAGCAGACAGAGGATCAACAGCTTTTTTTTAGGATCAACAGCTATTAAGTGCTGAGATCAAATTTGAACTCAGCTTAACCTGACTCCAAGCTGTGTGCTGTAAGTAATAAATTGCCCAACTGCCTCTGTTTTCCTTTATAATATTCTTTGGTGGGGCAGCTACATGGTACACTGCATAGAGCAATGGCTCTGGAAGCAGGAGAACTTGAATTCAAATCTGACTTCAGATATATAATACTTATCTAGATGTGTGACCTTAGGCAAGTCACTTAATCCCATTACCTTGCCAAAAACAAAACAAATAAAACATGAGAAATAAAAAATATTCTTTGCTGCATGGGACCACTCTCTAGCACATGGCAGGGCAGGGGGTGGTGGTCAGGGTGATTGAGATGATCAATAAATCCCCAAATCTGAAAATACAAACATTGTACCAAATCTGTGGATATTTTATCCCTTCAAAGACACAAAAAATAGAGGTGCTTTTTCATATTTTTTCTTTGGAGTCATTCTTATTCTTCATAATTTCATGACATTTATTTTTTGTGTATTTATTTAAAAAAAACTTCTTTGTAGGGCAATGTTGGGTTAAGTGGCTTGCCCAAGGTCACACAGCTAGTAAGGATCAAGTGTCTCAGGTCTTCCTGACTATAGGGGCAGTGCTCCATCTGGTACACTTAGCTGCCCCCATGGCATCTATTTGGATCATTTTTGTGGTTGTTCTTTCCATTTTCAATGTTATAGCGATTTTATTATTCTACTTAGTTCATAAAACCTATCCATCCTACTCTATATTCATCATATTAATAATCTCTTACAGGGCAGCAACTATAATTTGCTTAGGTGTTCTTCATTCTATGAACATTTACTTTGTTTCAAATTCTTTGCTACCACAAAAGTGCTGCTGTAAATATTTTGTTGTTTGGCTTCTTATTAATGGCTTTTATGGAGTATGAACCTAGTAGCTGAATCTCTGGGAAAAAGGTATAGACTTTAGTAACGTTATTTGCCTAATTCTAAGTTGTTTCCCGGAATGGTTATGTGTATTCATAATTCTGCCAACAATGCACTAGTATATCTGTTTCTCTACAATTCCTCAAACATTAACAAATCTCATCTTTTGTTTCAATTCACTAATTTTTTTTTTGCAATTGTGGCTAAATTTCCATAGTATCATTTGGGGTTTTCTTGGCAAAATATTGGTGGAGTGGTTTGCCATTTTCTTCGACTCATTTTACAGATGAGGAACCTGAATCAAACAGGGTTAAGTGAATGGTGAAGGTCATACAGCTAGAAAATGTTTGAGTCCAGACTTGAACTCAGGAAGATGAGTCTTCCTAACTTCAGGTCTGGTACTCTATCCACTTCTCTACCTCATCCTTTGTTATTTTTGCTAATTTTGAGGATGTGAGATTTTGATTTGTACTTCTTATTTTGAAACATTCTTTTTGTAAGGTTGGTGATATTTTGCAATTCTGCTTTCAAGCACAAGTTGTTCAAATCTTTTAAGCATTTATCAACTAGACAAATGACTTGGCTATGTGTGTGTATATGTATAGAGAACTTACACAAGACAACTGCTCATATGATGGTCAGAAGAAGTAATGCAAAGACATTTTTAAGTTCTCTTTGAAGAACTTTGGAATTGACTGTAAGACACAGGAGACACTGGGACAGGACTGGCCAACACGACATGTCTGCATCAAAGAAGGAATGGAGCTCTATGAGTGAAATATAATTGAAATAGCTCGAAGGAAATATAATTTGCACAAATTGACAGACACCTCTACACTGAAATGTTGATATGAACTATTTGTGTCTAACCTGTGGCAGAGTCTTGCAAGTTCAATATCTGATAAGCCATAGTGAGGTACACTGTACCTTGATCCCAACATAGTGATGTAATTTTGTTCCTCTTGGAGAATGAAGGACAAGAACCATTCAATCAACTATATGCAAATGTATAGATATGTTTGTGTTTGTCTATATGTGTGTATACACATGCATGTATCTCCATACACACACACATCCATTTATAGTTTATAGTATGGGACTAGAGTCAGGAAGACCAGAGTTCAAATCTGATATTGGACTTAATATTGACTTAAATAGCTTAACTATGTGACCAAGTCACTTAACCCTGTTTCTTTCAGTTCCTCATCTATAAAATGAGTAGGAGAAAGAAATGAAAAACCACTCCAGTATCCTTTCCAAATGGAATCATGAAGAGTCAAATATGACTGAAAATCACTAAACAAGAATGACCACATATACACATACTGACATGTATGCTATATATAAATACATGTTTATATATTCATATTAAAATATTTGTATCAAATTTCTCTGTGTAGAGTTTGGTATCCATGATATATAACTAATGATCAAAATAAACACAACATGTGTTAAATATAATCACATATATCTATAATGTATATAAACAGATATACTTGTAAAACATGTATTTGCACATGCAATATTAATTGTTTCTATGTCTTGGAAAAATTCTTATCAGAGAAATTTGATATAAATACTTTTCCCTTTTTGATTTCATACCTTTCTAATCAAAGACATATTAATTTTGTTTCTGTAGAAGTTTCATGTAATCAAAGGTATCTATTTTATTTTTTGCAATTTAATTAACATTTATTAAGTAGCTACCATGTTCCAAGCATACTGCTAATCACTGGGGATATAAATAGAGACAAATCAGTCACTGCTCTCGTGGAGCTTACAGTCTAATGGATCCCTTATTGATAAAAGAATACTTAAGATTGGAGACATTTCTAATTCACTATGTCCAAAACAGAATTCTTTTCCTAAAATATTTTTCCTCCAAAATTTCCAATATCAACTAAAACATTGCCACTTTTCTCATCTTCCATGTTCATAACTTCAACATTTTTCTTGACTTCTTATTCTCCCTCACCCCACAACAGTTGACATTTTGTTGTTTCTACTTCCCAACATCTTTAATATCTGACCTCATCTCTCAGACACCACCTAAAATCAGAAACTCATCACCTTTTATCTCAATTATTACAATAGCCTCTAGTTGTTATCCCTGCCTCATATTTCTCTGCAGCCCCTTTCTAAAAACACATGCAGCTGTCAAATGAAATTTTCAATAAATTCAGATCTGATCATTTTTATATAATTTTAAACAAATTTGAGTTCCTTTTATTTTCAAGATAAATTATAAACTACTCTGGCTTTTCTGGTCCTAACCTAATTTTCAGTCTCATTATACATTATTCTTTTTCTTGTATTTTGTGATCCCTCCAATCCTTACACATGGCTCTCCATCTACTATCTGTTTGCATTTGCATTGAACTTTTGTCCCTAGAAAGCACCTTGCTTTGGGTGGTGCATGGTGCTTAAGTCTAGTTCTAAAGGAATCTCATAATCCCTCTCTAGCATAAAGCTAGTGTTTTTATGGAGGAGATGTTTTCTTCAGATGTTAATTTGTTTGTATAATGCCTTTTATGGATGTTTTGGATAAAATTAAAACCTGTATCATAATTCATCACATAAGTTGTCCCTACCTATAAAATATGTCAATTAATCACACTTTTTAAAATTATGTATATAAACACAACCAATCAGTATGCATCAGTTAAATGTAAGACATTGCTTTGGCTTGGGGAATCATGCCATATGGTCAATTGAAGAACTCTAGGAAGCATAGGGTTCAGAGGTTCACATTCCTGGGAGGGTATTGACAAGACTGCCCTAGAGGCCAGTCTTGGGAGTTTCAGTTAAAGGAATTGGAAATTTTTTTTTTTTTAATCTTGGGGTCAGTGGTGTAGTGGTTAGAATGTTGACCTTACTTCTTGGTGAATAGATGGAGAAGAAATGGAAACGATGACAGATTCTAAGAGAAGACTTGGGGGTAATATAATAATTATCATCAAGTATTTATCTACAAGGTGGAAAATGAATTAGACTTGCCTGGATTGGCCTTAGGGTCCTATACTAAGCATTTATAAAATAAACATCAGTAAAATATTCCAGGTACTAGTCTAAGTATTTGATCCTCACAACAATTCTTAGAGGAAGGAGCTATTTATACACTCATTTTATAGATGAGAAAAAATGAGGCTGAGAGAATTTAAGTGGTTTGCTCAGCATCATATAACATTTAAGATCCTAAGGCTGAATTTGATTCAGGTTTTCCAGGCTCCAGACACAGTGTTCTATCCAGTGAACTAACTTAGCTCTTCAGAATTGGAGCTGGAGGGGAGGGAGTGGTGGTAGTGGTGGTAATACAAAAAATCAAGTAGCTTTAGATTACTGGATTGGGGGGTGGGGAGAGGGGTAGGAATGGGCCTTAGAGGAAGAGAGCAACATGTTTGACTTTGTAATTATGGTTTTTATTTAATCTGAAGTGAAAATTAAATTTTCTTGAGCACTATTTGAAGGATGGAGATAGGGGGAGGAGCTCTGATGAACAAGAAAGAGCCCACCAGATGGTTTAAAATTTAATTAAGGATTTGTATGAACAATTTGGGCTGAGCATTACTCAGAAAAAAATAATCATAGAATATTAGATTTGGCAGGGACCTTAAAGATTATTTTAGTCCAAATCCCTCATTTTATGGATATATATAAAGTCCAGAAAGGTTACATGATTTTCATGATGCCACATAGTATTTAGAGGTAGATATGATATATCTATCCACATATACTGTAAACACACCAACACTTTTTTTGATAAAGGTTTTCTTTAATGAGATAATTTTAATTAGAATTTTAACTATTTATACACAAATAAATGCTGCTGCTAAAATATTTGAAAACTTGTCCATGCTCTTAAATATTAAAAGCATACTTTACAATCTTGCCTACACTATTAGTTTGCTTAGTAATGTTAGCATGTAAATACTACGATTTTTAGATCTTTCAGCTAAGCCTCAGTAGAATTACAAAGTTGGGTTTGTTTTTTTTTTAGTTTTTTGCAAGGCAATGGGGTTAAGTGACTTGCCCAAGGACACACAGCTGGGTAATTATTAATTGTCTCCTGTTGAATTTGAACTCAGTTCCTCCTGACTCCAGGGTTGGTGCTCCATTCACTGTGCCACCTAGCTGACCCCTACCCCAGTAGAATTATAATGAATTCTCAAATCTTTTTCAACTAGAAAAGATCCATGTTATTTCATCTTCTCAATTACTTCCTCCATTCCCTTCAGTGCTCTTGTTGGCAATTTTATTAGTTGTTGATGTTGAGTCCTTTCAGTCATGTCTAACTCTTTTGTGACCCCATTTGGAATTTTCTTGGCAAAGAAACTGAAGTAGTCTGCCATTTCTTCCTTCAGATCATTTTATTGATGAGAAATTGAGGCAAAAAAGGTTAAGTGACTTGCCCAGGGTCACAGTCTTAGTGACTGAAGGACTTAGTGTCTGAAGTAGATTTTGAATTCCTGAGAATGAGTCTTCCTAATTCCAAATCCAGAGCTCTATATACTGGGCCATCTTGGTGTCCCATTTTATGAGTTACTCTGATTAATAAAAACCCATCATTTAGTAACCAATCTAGCGATGGGCCCCAGATACATAGTTCTACACCTTTTATAGTTTCTTAGGACATGGTAGAACTTACCCATCTTTGATGTAGTTGAGAACTCAGAATCACCACTATACCACGATAAGGCAACTAGTAAGCCTTTGGTAAAGTGCAGTTTCCATCCATTGCACCCAACCTAATTAAGTATATTGCTCTAATAAACATAAGAATTTCATGAATTATTCAAGTTCTTTTTAATAAGTAGATTTTGCACTCAAATAGCAAGTTGAACAAAAAATTATCTCTTACAAAATCTGGAAATATACCTTGAGTAATTTTTTTTTAACCTTGGGGTCAGTGGTGCAATGGTTAGAGTGCTGACCTTACTTCTTGGTGAATAGATGGAGAAGAAATGGAAACAGTGACAGATTCTAAATTATTTGACTCAAACATTACTTCAGAATGCAGTCAGGAAATTAAAAGACTCAAAAGACTCTTTTTTCCATTAAAAAGGAAAGTGATAGCAAATCTTCATCCTAATAAAGAAAGCACATCACTTTTGAAACTATGATTTTTCCAATAGCAATGTTTGTGAGAATTGGACTATAAAAAAACTGAGCACCATAGAATTAAAGCTTTTGAATTGTGGGATGGAGAAGACTTTTAAGAATCATTTGAATAGTAAGAAGAACAAATCAATCAATATTCAAATAAATTAACTCAGTCTATTCATTGGAAGGTCAAATATTGAAACTGAAAAATTTTAGTTGAATGATGAAAAGATAAGACTCATTGGAAAAGACAGTGTTGTAAAAGATTGAAGGCCAAAGGAAAAGGTAGTTTCATGGAAGCCAAGAACAACAGCTTGGATAGATTTCAGGAGAAAGAGGAAGATAGAATAGCCTGTCATAGGTTCAAGAAGAGTTGAACATGATTAAACAATTCTTCCTTAAAGTAATTATTCACATGTGATAGTGACATCCAAATAAATAGCTTTCTATGATTTCAAAGAGTTCAAGAATTTTGAAATTGGAAGGATCTTGGAGACCATCTAGCTTGATTTAAAAAGCCCTCCATAAATGTTCATTTCTCCCTTGCTTGAAGATTTCCTGTTATAGGGAATCTACCTCCTCTTACAGGATTTACCTTGCTTTGAGCCAAAAATCTGCTTGAAATGCCACCTAGTGGAATGAAGTAGGCATAACTGCTACCAGTCTGATATTTTGAAAATCATTGAATAATTTAGTAAAATTTTCTATTTTTGTGTATTGTAGACAAAACCTTAAAGTATATCTTAAAAATATGATTTTAAAGGTCATGACCTGACCTCTTTATTTCTCATCTGGAATTTGCAATAGCTCTCTTTTTTGAAGTGTGTGCATGGTTAAATAAGTTTTCTTTTGATGCCTTTTGTTTTTTAAATCACCATAATTTCCCTCAATATTCATCCTCTTCACAGAGAACTATACCATAGAACAAATAATACTTTTAAGAACAGAAATAGAAAAAAATCAGTGCAACTAATCAAGACATTGAAAAAAGTCTGAAATCATGTGCAATGTTCAACACTTGTGGACCTCTTACCTATACAAAAAAAGTAGCTTCTTTTCAATTCATACTTGATATTTATAATTTTGCAGCATTCACTGTTAATTTGTGTGTGTATGATTTCTTCCATTTACTTTATTGTAGTCCATATATATAGAAATATATATGCCTATCTATATCATCTATATCTATATCTAATCTATATCTATATCTATATCTATATCTATATCTATATCTATATCTAATCTATATCTATATCTATCTATCTATCATCTATATCTACATCTAATCTGTATCTATATCTGTATCTGTACCTGTACCTGTATCTATATCTAATCTATATCTACATCTACATCTACATCTACACCTACATCTACATCTACATCTACATCTACATCTACATCATCTACACCTACATCTACATCTACACCTACACCTACACCTACACCTACACCTACACCTACACCTACACCTACACCTACACCTACACCTACACCTACACCTACACCTACACCTACATCTACACCTACATCTACACCTACATCTACATCTACATCTACATCTACATCTACATCTACATCATCTACACCTACACCTACATCTACATCTACACCTCCATCTACATCTACATCTACATCTACATCTACATCTACATCTATATCTATATCTATATCTATATCTATATCTATATCTATATCTATATCTATATCTATATCTATATCTATATCTATATCTATATCTAATCTCTATCTCTATCTCTATCTCTATCTCTATCTCTCTATCTATATCATCTGTATATCATCTATATATCATCTATATGTCATCTATATATCATCTATATATCATCTATCTCTATCTCTAATCTCTAATCTATCTCTACATACATATAGTTTTCTTGGCTTTGCTTAACTTTATTTTTTATCATCGATACATGTAGATTTTTCCATGCTTCTCTGAATTCATTACGCTTATCATTTTTTAACAGATTAAAATTCATATGCCACAATTTGTTTAACCATACTTCAGTCACTGACCATCTACTTTCTTTTTACTTCTTTGGTATTACAACAAGAATTGTAAATATCTTGGTGTATTTGGAGACTTTTTTCTTAACAATGGAATTTTTTCTTCTAATTAATTCCTATTGGATACTCTATCCTATATTTTTTATTGTCAGGGTATAAGGCCATCAATGGAATCTCTAGATCAAAGACTATGGATATTTCTGCTCTCTGCATCCTGACTTTCCTGGTTTCAAGACAGCTTAAAATCTCAACTTCTGCAGGCAACTTTTCCCCATACCTTCCCTTTCCTCCCCTCACACCCATTTATACTGTATATATTTTGCATCTACATAGTTATTCATATATAATTTATCCCATTTGATCACAAACCCCTTGAGGGCAGAGACTGTATTTTGTCCTTTATATCTGAAGTGCCTAGCACATCTGTTCAGTCATTTTTCAGGCACATCTGATTCTTCATGACCCCATTTAAAATTTTCTTGGCAAAGATACTGGAGTGGTTTGCTATTTCCCTCTTCAGTTCATTTCACATATGAGGAAATTGAGGCAAGTAGGGTTAAATGATTTATTTAGGATCAATGACTAGTTTGTGTATGAGGTCAAAATTGAATTCAGGAAAATGAGTCTTCCCATCTCTACGTTGGCTCTCTATCCACTATATCATTTTATTGCCCCTGCCTAATGAATAATAGGGCTTAATGAATACTTGTCTCATTGACTAACTAGTAGTCTTCATCACTCATACTTTCAACTTTCCTACTTTTCTATATATTGATATAAAATAAGAAAAACATCTAAAGATGGCAGTTCTTTGACCTTCCAAATTCTAGGAACCAGTTATAACTGTATTATAGAATCAAAGAATATTGAAAATGGAAAGATTTACTTCTGGCTGGAGCCAGATCAAACAAGATTCAAACATCATCTGATTTTATCCTCATATTGACTCTTTGATATAGATACGATTATTTTTATTCTCATTTTATAATTGACAAAACAGACAAAAGAGAAGTGACTTGGTCAGGGTCAAATGGCTGGTAAATGATGGAACTCAGGTTTTTCTGACTCCAATCCCATAACTCCTCCATTCATTGAGTCACCTCTAATGAATGATAAAGCCTATGTTTTTACCTTATAAGTGGACAATGAATTGAGACCAGAATTAAATGAGAGTGAGCTGAATGGTGAAACATTATAGAACTCTTTTAAGGACTCCAAATTTCTCCCAGAAATGAAAACCCAACTTTCAAGTACCATTATTCTATTGGTGGTGTAGTGTGGCTCAATTAATCATTCAATAAGCATTTATTAATGTGTCAGTTACTATGCTAAGTGCTATGAGTTAGGTCTTTAGAGATTACAACTGAGAGTACAGGAGGCATAAATGGGGTCTGGGAGCATACTAAGCCAAATAAATAGGAGAGAATATAGAAGAGCTGGAATAAAGGATGCTTTCAAAGAAATATGATTAAAAGGATCATGTGAGGAGAAAGAGAAGGATAAAATTGGTAGAAGGCCCTTGTCTTCCACTGGTATTCTTGTGAGGTCAAGAAAAAATGAAATAGTGATTCACTTCCTCTTTTTCCCTCCAAATGACATGAGGATGATGCAAGTGGCGAATTTAGCATACACAATGTATGCTTAATAAATGCTAATTGATGGAATGACTGACTTATAGGGAGACATGAGATAGGATCACACAAGGTGGATCTTTGTTCTGGATCATTTGTGATCTGCATCCTCAGGGGAAATATTCACATCAGTGATATTTCAAATACCTTTTAATATATAAGTATCCATTCTATCCTACATAAGGAAATTTAGCAATATTTCAGATGTGATCTGACCAAGGTCTATCTCATTAGGGATATTCTACACACACACACACACAATTTAAATAGCTCAAGGATAAATTAACTGTTTTGACAACTAGAACTTGCTATGAATTTAAAACTGAACTGACAAATCAATTTTAGCTTCCAAAGTTTTTTTTTGTTGTTGTTCTTTTGGTCTAAACCTTTAAATAAAGTCTACCATAATTTGAATTTGAGAAAATAGATTTTTTTAACATAATGATAATATTTTGCATTTTTCCCTATAAATTTCTTCTTTAGTTTTGACTCATGATTCTAATTCATTTATCTCTGAAATACAATATAACTGAACCCAAAATTCATAAAGAAATTTTGGGGCAGCTAGGTGGCACAGTGGACAGAGCACTAGTCCTGGAGTCAAGAGGACCTAAATTCAAATCTGATCTCAGACACTTGCTAGCTGTATAAACCTGGGGAAATCCCTTAACCATGATTGTGCCAAAAGCAAAGAAGAAAAAAAAAATCAGATGAAATGATTGCTCTGAGGATCTCCCCAAAGTATGAATAAAGAAGTTCATAGAATCTCAGCTCTTGAACTAGATGAGGAAACTGAGCACCAGGGAGTTTAAAAGACTTGCCCATGGACTCCTAGGCAGTAAATCTTAGTGTGACTTTCAACCTTTCATTCCCTAACTCTGGAATCACCTTTATTTCCACTGTAACACACACACACACACACACACACACACACACACACACACACACACACACACACACATAGATATGACTGGGGATTAGAGGGTGAATATAACCACTCCTCATCCTTCTATACCAAGCTTGACTCTAGGTCTTAAGTACAGCCAGGTGCAAACTAGCCTCTGCTTTTGCCCATCAGGACAAAGCATCTTTTCCTCTCTCTCCTTTCTCTCCCATTTTACCTTTTGCTCACGGAATGATAATTAAATCAACATTCAATTCAACTTTCACTTCTATGTATGCCTTCAAATCCAGTATATTTCATGAATTTTGGTCTTTCATCATAACTGACTATTCCACAAACACAAAATAAAACATGTTGTCTTTCCTTCATATCCTCTTCTCTTCTAAACCTTACTATTTTTTCAAACACCCTGTTTAGAAACCTTGAAATCATTTCCAACTCTTGATTCTCCCTCATTTCTCACATTCAACTAGTTGCCAAGTTTTGTTTTTATCAACCTCCACACCATATGTTCTATCTTTCCTTTTTACTCCACTTGCATTGCCATAACCTCAGTTCAGGTCTTCATAACCTTTCAGTTCAAATCCATCCAGTCTCAAATACACACTAGTTGTGTAACCCCAGGCAAGTCACAACTACTTCAATTACCTCATTTGTAAAATACGGAAAATGATACCACTTAACACCCTGGAGTAAATTTGGTGGAAGAATGCTCATAGCACTCATTTTAAGTTTGAACACATTTTCCCTGGGGGCTGAGGTGATAAAGCAAAGAGGGTGCCCTGAATGTGCTTGTGCTTCTGTTCTTGCTGTATTTTCTCAGTAAATATTTCTTTGCAAAAAGCCAATTAGTTTTAACAGGCCTATCAATGGGTTAACTGATATTAGACATTATTCACTGGACAATGATATCAAGGAGAAATCACTTGGGTAGATGATATTGGAAAGGTACTAACTGATCAGTCATCTGGGGGGGGTAAGACTAGATTGGGACTTGAATCAATAGCTATGAAAGAACTCTATACTCTCAGGATAGTCCTAGAATTCTGAAGGATGATTTAACTTTGTTTTGGGAACCTGACCTATCAGTAGAATTGGAAATGGGAAAATGAATCCAGAGCCTGCATCAAACTTGTATGACTTGTGTATCTGTAAACATTTTGTTTCTCTTCAGTGGAATGTGATGATGCTTGTCTCTTCATTCTTGAAGAAAACTATAATGGAAAACTAGGTGATGCAGGAGTTACAACAAAAGCCCTGGAATAAGGAGGACCTGATTCAAATCTGGTCTTGATACTTAATAGCTGTGTGAACTTGGGCAAGTCACAACCCCATTACCTTGCCAAAAAACAATAACCAAAAAAAGAAGACCATGAAATCAGGGAGTTGATTCCTTGACAAACAAATGAATTGGATTTGAATGAGTGGGTGCTATGCTAAGTCACCAGTCACCAGCCTCACATTGTCTCCCAGAGCCAGCAGGGTCCAGTGGCCACCAGAAATGAATCAGGGTGACTAGAGATGACCCTGGATGCAAGGCTATCAGGGTTAAGGGTCTTGCCCAAGTTCACACAACTAGTAAGTGTCAAAAGTCTGATGCCACATTTGAACTCAAGTCCTCCTTACTCCAGGGTGTTGCTCTATCTACTGCACCATCTAGTGGAATGCAAACTCTTTGAGGACAGGGACAATTTTTTTTTTTTGGTTTGAATCCCCAGGATCTAGCTCTGCATTATGCACATGATAAGTTATTTTTTTAGTTAATCATAAATATTCAAATCAAATTCAAATCATTGCAAATAAAAAAATTATTGATGCCTTCTGTTTTCTATATCTTCATAGTTTGCCAAATATCCTTCCCCTCCCTTTCTAGAAAGTTATCCCATAAAAATGATATTTTTAAAAGACAGAAAAAGGAAAAATTAGCATAACCAATAAATTAAGAAATTATGAAAGCAGGTGTAATGAATATTTACATTTGCATAATTTCAAATTGCTTTTTTAATAGGTGAATTCATAGCTCCACCAGCAATATATTTGTGTGCTTCTCATCCCACAGGCTCTTGAATATTGACTGTTGATGCTTTATATCATCTTTGCCAATTTGCAGTGCATGAGGTAAAATTTAAGGGTTGTTTTGATTTGCATTTCTTTTATTTATGATTTAGAACATGTTATGTAGTTGTGAATATTTTACAATTTTTTTGAGGGAACTGTTTATTCATATGTTTTGATCACTTGCATGATAAGCTCTTAATGTTTGCAGAAGAGATGAATGTCCTAAAGTTGATGAATACTGAATAGCAACCCAAAATATGAAACTGACCTTTAAAAGAACAGACAGGATACAACTGGTAACACATTCATCAGACATTTCACAATTAGCTTTCAGTTTGCATTAAGGACAGTGAAGGATTAGAAAAGAGGTCAAAATCAATTCCAAGAAGGAAGAGAGAACAAAGATGAGTAGAAGATACTAGGTATGATTATGACAGTTCCATCCAAACTTGTTTAAACAAAATTTTGGTGCAAAATGTTGGCTTTGGGCCAAAGTAAAGACTCAAAAAATGGCAATGTAACTTTGAGGAATGTTGATATGAGACTAGAGCTTCTCAGATGAACTCAGGAACTAGTGTTCTTCAAATGCTTTTATACCCACACTTTTATGGATAAATAAGCAAATTTTGTTCACTTCCTTAATATGTATTGATTTACTTATTTATAAATGATATTACATATCATTCTGATGACATGTATTTATAAATGATATACATATCATTCTGATTGTAAAAATTTTAAAAGATATTAAAAGAGAATGAGATAAAGATGAATTAGTATTTTATCTTAGAACAAACAATGAACCATTGAAGATTATTGAGTAAAGCAGCAACAGGGTCAGATTCATGCCTATAGAAAATCACTTTGACTGCCATATGGAGGATGGCATGGAATTGGAAAAGACTTGAATAGGAATTCCAAGGTTATTCCAAGAGTCTGCAATCAAGAGAACTGAGATCTGCTAGTGGCTGTATTAGTAAAGGCAAGTGGGCCGATGTAGGAGGTACAAAGGTAGGACCAACTGTTTTTTTTTTTTTTTTTTGTGGAAAGATAATGAAATGAAACTTCATTAATGTCTATTTATGTGAACTCATTGTGTTCTACTAAAAATGAAAAAAAAGCAGAAGGCTGAATTTTCTGTCTATCTTTATCTGACTCATTGCCTCTATTTTTCTTCTCTCTCGCTATCTGTCTGTCTGTCTCTCTCTCTCTGTCTCTGTCTCTCTCTGTCTCTGTCTCTGTATCTCTCTCTCTACTCTTTCTCTCCCCCCCCCCCCACCATCTCTGGTATAATTTCAATAATTTCAGCATATTAACAAAATGGCAGAACTTCTTGCTCTAATTGATTTGAATCTAAGCCTAGAATAACACCAGGGGTATATTTTTCTTTCACAGACTAGCTTCCCTTCTCTTAGTCTTGAATCAAAAAGGTATTGACTTAAACCAAGGGTAGAAACTTTTTTTTTGCTAAGGATTATTTGGTTATTTATATCATCATTCATGGGTTATATTTGGTAAAACATTTAATTTATTCACCCCTAAAAATCTACTCGATTTATTGAATTTCAAGTCCATCCTGCAGCTGCTTTGGCAAAGCCAGACCAATACAGCCTGCGGGCCAGAGGTTCCCTGCCCCTGTCTTAAACAAAAATCTGTATTAGTAGTGATAAAATTTACAATTAAATCCTACAATTTTGACAAACATACATACATATATATAATATATAAATATATATATATACATATCTATCTATATCTATCTATATCTATATCTATATCTATCTATCTATCTATCTATCTATCTATCTATATACATTCATCAATTCATCAAAATATAAAATACTGCAATGGATCTAGTAGCCAGGATCACTTGTTTCAGGTCTTGTTGAAGAAAGGAATTGAAATTTAATAAAAAGTGATAGTGAACATTTCAATAGCCCAAAGCGCTTTAAATTATTATCACACTTGATTCTCACAAAACACTAGGAGTTGAGTGCTGTTATTACCCCTATTTGTTAGATGAGGAAACTGAAGTAGACAGAGGTTAAGTAACTTGCTCAGGGGCACATGGCTAGAAAATGTCTGAGATTGGTTTTGAACTTTAGTTTTCCTGAGAACAACTCCAGTGCTCTATCCACTGTACCAACTTACTGCTTCAGCTTTCCTTTAAATTCTGTATGAATTCTATGCTAGGAAATAAAAGGGGAAAGCTGTTAATTAGACTTTGGTCCTATCAGTTGCCACAACTACTGGGTCAGTCTAGTTTTAACTCTAGTCCAATCTTGCCTTGTCTTCTCTATTGTTCTCCAAACTGCATGTTAACCTGCTCATTTGTTCCCAATTTCTTCTGCCTGATATCTCTAAATGTGAGTAGAAGTCTTATTTTCAAATCCAACAGAACTGTAACATAAGTTGAATTCTCTTGAACATTTGCTAACAGTCTAAAGTATAGATCTTCTATCATCCCAGTAAGGTTCTCTAAAGTCTCAAAAATCCCAGAAAGGTTTCCCAAAATTGATGCAGTCAGAAGACTTTGATAGTATCTCAGAAGGCTCTGATAGTATTTCAGAAGTGTAAGTTACTCTGATCCTCCAGTTCAACCCATGTCTGAAAAAAAAATTTCCTCTAAAACAGAACTGACTTCAAGACTTCAAATTATTATCTAGTATTTGTTTGAAGACATCTGATAAGAGAATCTCAGTACCTCTGGAGGAAGAGATCAGAGATGACCCTGGATGTCAGAGAAGGGATAGAGCAGGAAGAGTATACTTAGAAATTTCCAGTCTTCTGAATGGTTGAATTGCTCTTTAGTGATGGAATCCCCATAAAACTGAATTAATACTAAAAAATTATTATGAACTCCAGTAAAAGCTATGGGGGATGAAGTTATGCATATGTAGCTCAAATTCCAATTTTCCCCTAGGGATGTTACTTTTCATGTTCATAAAGATACACTCCTCTCTCCTCATTCCCATTATCCTTTTACTTTTCTTCCCTTTCCTCCAAATATCACTTATATAGTCATTCATATATCCCTACTGTAGTTTCTGCTTCATTTGTTACCAATATAGTAACAGTGGCATATATTAGCATTCTGGGCATATTCAGTCAAAATTCCAATGAATAAACTGCTGTTTAGATAATTCTCTTATTATGTTTGTGAATCAGCATCTCTGTTGAATTCCTAATAACCATGATCTGGTCTTTAAATTCCTCGGTATGACTTTATATTCCTGGGCCACCTGGGAGCTCTTTTCCTTTTTTTTGGGGGGGGGTGGCTAGGTGGCATAGTGGATAAAGCACCGGCCTTGGAGTCAGGAGTACCTGGGTTCAAATCCGGGATCTTTTCCTTTTAATGTTCATTGAACCCCACTAAGCTGTCCTTTTCAGGATCAATGCATTTGCTTCAGATTTCTTGATTTAGTGTATTTAAAAAAAGATAAAACTGAAAAAAATTCAAAAAATGCCTACTGTGTGCAAAGTATTGTGTTAGGTTCTGGGGATAAAAACAAAAATAAATTGCAAAGAGCTTATATTCTACTAAACTAACAAAATGACTTCTAAGTTTTATAGACTACTTGGACCATCCAAGGACCTGGAGCATCTACTACACAAGTCCATCATTTTCTGACTTCTGGCTTCTCTTGTTCAACTCTAAGTTTAACCCTTTAATTATCATAGCATATAAGAATTAAGAGATAAATAGTAATTTATTGAAAAATTACTCAGACCCTTTGATCCATAAAAATCTTAGATACAAGGTTTATATCATTATCATTATTTTACAGAGTGCTGGAGAAGCCAATTATGTCCTGGAACACTTTCCCAAATGTTTAGAAAGCTTAGTAAAATTTTTGTTCTTAACACAGACGAAAGAAAAAATTTCATATGTTTCTTCTTACTCCTACCTCTCCTGTCCAGCCTCTCTGCTTGATGTTTCCCAGGTCTCCTCCTCAAATGCACTCCTCTTATTTTCTTTGCCTTTGGTCAGCATCCCTTTTTAGTAATACTATCTTCTTATCATTCAGGCATTGACTGCTCATCTTTTGAATCTCCTCTTTTGAGACGGAGCTTATTATTGACTTTCTCCACTTAACTAACATGAGGAACTTGCACCTCTGAGAATTCAGCAGCCTGTCCTTGTTAATCTAATGGTTGTATTGTTTGTCTGTGAAGCATAAGCCTTGTTACTGCTACCATTTATTGTCTAAGGGCCAAAGACACTGGTTAGCATTCAGCATTAATAAAAACAATTGAACCAGTTGCTTATACTTTAAGTGTCTGTCCAATTGGCATTGGAGTCAGAGGAAATTACATTAAGCCTATGATTGTAGAATCTGGTTAATTGCTTGTGCATACACATTGCCTTGGAATGTTATATTAATATTTCAACTAAACCACTATGTATTTATTAAGGTCTGAATTCAAATATTTCTAGTCAGCTTGAAAAACCCATGTAAATTGCCTTCAGCCTCATATTGAGCTTTTTCCTGCCATACTCAACTGGAAAATATCTTCTAATATTTTTGTTTCTTTTTATCATTTAGAGTGAAGCCACTATTTAGCCCTTTCTTTCTTGGAGTTTGCATGGGTAGACTGTGATTATTCTCCAAAATACATGCTAATTTCTTGAAGAAAAAATATCAATGGGCATAAGAAGCATGGAATGCAAGCAGTTAGGGGCAAAATAATGATGAATAGAAAAAATATTGTAAAGGGTAAGGGGCAAGGGATAGATTTATATATGGATGAGTCTTTCAACAATGAGAAAATATGGCCATTGAGTGGGTAATTACTTAAATATAAAAATAGAAAGGATTATAGGCAAAGGAAGACCACATTTATAGACAAACAAGAAATTAAAGATAATCTCAGAGGGAGGTAGTTAACATTAAGAACAATTGGGAAAGACTTTTTGCTGACATTTTTAATGAGGTCTTGAAGAAAATCAGGTGGAAAATTCTAGGTTTAGGGAACAGTTAATTAAAATATAATCTAGTGATGGAGAGTTTTTTTGTGAAGAAAACTAAGTCAGTATTATTGTATCAGAGTATAATGAGGAGTAAAGGAATAAGAAGATTAGAAAGACTGGGAAAGACCAGAAAAGAACCAAACATAAAGTTTTATATTTAATCCTTGAGGTGATAGGCAGTCACTAGAATTTACTGTATAAGGGGGATAGATAAAATGGTCAGACCTGTAATTTAGGAAAATCATCTGATAGATGAATGAAGGACAGACTAAAGTGGGTGAAATTTGAGGCAGGGTGACCTATCAGTAGGCTATTTTAATAGTCTAGATGTGACATGATGTGGGTCTGAACCAGGGTGGTGGCAGTGTCATAAGGCCATATACAAACAATGGGGTGAATTAACAAGACTTGGCACCAGATTAGATATGGGGGATGAGAGGCAATGAGTAGTCAGTGATGACACTTAGATTTTTAGTTTGGGTGACTGGTAGGTTCTTGAGAGAAAAAAGTGATGTTTAGAAGGGAAAACATTTGGAGAATGATTAGCTTTGGACGTGTATCTATAGACAGGGTATCTATGAGACATTCAGTTTGAGAAGTTCAATAGGCTGTTGTAGCTAAGAGTCTGGAGGCTAGAAGAGTAAGTAGATGATAGGTCTGAGTAAGTAGATGATAGTTTATTCCTTTGCAGCTAAGAATATTAAATGAAATAGAGTGGAAAGAGAATAGGACTCAGGACTGAGCACTGACGATTTCCATCATTGTGGGCATGACATAGATGAAGGTCCAGCAAAGGAGACTGAGAAGAAATGGTCAGACATGTAGGAGGACAACCGAGAGAGTAATATCATGAAATCCCAGAAAGAAAAGAATGTCAAATAGAGTCAAAGGTTACTGAGAAGTCAAGAAAGATGAAGATTGAGAAAAGGTCATTTGAGTTGGGAATTAAGAGTTCATTGGTAACTTTGAAAAAATTAATTTCATTTGAATTATGAGGTTGGAAACCAGAATGCAGAGCGTCAAGAAGAAAATGAAAGGAGAGGAAATGGAGGCATCCATTGCACATAGCCTTTTCAAAGAGTTTGGCTACAAAAAGAAAGAGAAATGATAGCTATTTGGAATAAACAAGTTAAGTGATAAAATTTTGAGAATGAATAAGAGATGGCTTGTTTGTAGGTGGTAGGGAAACAGCCAGTAGATAGGGAGAAGTTAAAGACTAGTAAATATGAGGATGCTAAAGGGGGCTATCTGAGGAGAAGGTAGAATGAAGTGGGATCATTTGTGTACATTGAGGGTTTGCTTTGGCAGGAGAAGAGCCACAAAAGGGTGAAGGAGGAGATAGTGGAAGAAGGTACCTGAGTGATTTGAGATGGAGAGGTGAGAAGAAGGAACTCTCAGCAAATGGATTCATTTTTTCCCTTCCTTGAAATATAAGGCAAAATTCTCAACTGAGAGTAAAGGGAAGCAATCTATGGATGGTTTGAGGAAGGAGGAAAGAGTTCAGAATTGTGTATAGTGTGGGATAGTGAGTTAATTTGTGACTTTATTTGTGGCTTTTTGTTGATAAAACTTTATAAAGAGCCACCGGGGGTCTAGTCAGAATATTTTCTTGATTTTTCTCCAGCTTTGCTTATGAGGTACAAAGACAGTAGATGATGGGAGTGAACCAAAGCTGAGAGAATATTTTAGAAGGAGAGATCCTAACAATTAGGGAAATTACAAAAAAAGACTTTAAAGGGATCTTGTATTGAAGCTGAGCTTTGAAGAAAGTTCTAGAAGGTGACTCTCATCTTATCCAGAAATAATCCAGCCATCTCCAAACCAAGCCACCACAGGCTCGGCTCTTTATAAAGTTTCATTCTACACTCTTCTCCATGTTGGATCCATGAAAATCTAAGCCAAGTCCCCATCTTGTGACTTTCCCTTTTTTCCCTTTCTTAGCTGTCTTTATTGTTCATCCCAACCCAACTATTCTTCCCTAAATATTCATGATAGACATGTGTCCATATTTAAAGAGTGAATGGAGACAGCATTAAAGAACCCTTGCATACAAATGTGAACACACAATGCATTGGAGATACTTTGAGAGGATAGGCAATAAGAGTTGGTGAAATGTGTCTGGGGGACCATGAAAGGACTTATGTAGAAGCAGCATTTGAGTTGATCTTTGAAGCAAACTTAGGAACTTTACTATGTGGTAGAAAAAAATAAGATTGATTTGGAATCTGAAAGACCTGTCAATCTCTAGCTTGTCCCTGGCTGTCATTCTTATCTAGGGTAATTCATCCGCCCTTTTTAGATCTCAGTTTATTCATTCATTCAAAAATGAAAGTGTTTGGAGTGGCTAGGTAGTTCAGTGAATAGAGCACTGGCCTTGGAGTCAGGAGTACCTGGATTCAAATCTGACCTCAGACACTTAATAATTACCTAGCCGTATGGCCTTGGGCAAGCCACTTAACCCCATTGCCTTGAAAAATCTAAAAAAACAAAAACAACAACAAAAGTGTTAGATTAGATGGCTTTTGCCCAAATCGACGATTCTAAGTAGCTCTGGTACAGGAAACATGTTAACTGAAACTCATGTCCAATTTGGTATTAAATCCTTTTTTGGAAACAGGCTTTAGTACTTGGAAACACTGGCATACAACTGAACTAGAGTAGGAACTTCAAAGAGGGGAAAGAGGCAAGAAAAGAGAGTCAGTCTCATAGAAAACAATATTTTTGGATGACAATTTTAATTAAGTGACTCCTGGTCCTCCCTGACCATCAAAATGGTTTGCAAGAGAATAGAAAATCTTGAACAATTTGTAGGTTACTGTAAGTTTTAAAATTTTATTTTATCCTGGGCATAACTCCCAATCTAGTTTTTTATTTACACTGTATTTATTTTGTCTATACTTATGCAAATACATGTTGCTTCACTTAGAATGGAAGCTCTGGGAAAGTAAGGCTATTGTTTTCTATTGTAGTTTTTATGTCCTTAGCTCTGAGAAAGATTTCTGCCATAGAGAAATGGACTAAGTTAGTCAGTCTGCTGGTCAATAAGCATTTGTGCTGGGCATTATACTAAGTATTGGAAGTTCAAGAAAAGGCAAAAAAGATAAGTACTGGGTCTGTGATTTCATTGGTAAAAGGAATTCAGATGAGGGGGACTTCCTTGACTAATGCCAATCACTATCCCCAGAGAATTGCTCATAGTCATACAACAAATTTGTGTTGTGAGGAGACTTGAACGCCATTCTTCCTGGTCTCTTATGTTACTTTGACAGGCATTCAATAGGTATTTAATAAATGCTTGTTAACTGATTCCTTGATGTTTGTGGTGTAGTCAAAGATCACTCATACCGACTCCACTCTGATGTGAGCTATTCAAATTTCTTAATGTCTCTAAGCTTCAGTTTCCCTCACCCATAAAATTGGGATAAAGTTCCTTGCACTACTTAGGCAGCTAGGTGGTGCAATGAATAGAGCATCTGCTCTAGAGCTGGAAGATCTGAGTTTAAATCCAACTGTGTGACCCTGGACAAGTCACTTCCTTCAGTTTCCTCATCTGCAAAATGAGCTGGAGGAGGAAATGGTAACAACTCCAGTGTATTTGTCAAAAAAAACCCCAAATGGGTCCATAAAGAGTTGAATATGACTTAAAAGATTGAACAACACTACTTACTTCTGATGGCTTAAAAAAAAATATTTATTTAAAGCAATGTGGCCAAGTAACCTACCCAGGGTCACACAGCTAGGCAATTATTAAGTGTCTGAGTCTGGATTTGAACTCAGGTCCTCCTGACTCCAGGGCTGGTGCTCTATCCACTGAACCATCTAGCTGCCCCTCTGATGCCTTTTTTTTTGAAGTTTAGTCATGAAGTTTATTCTTGAGGATTTACCAAAAAAAAAATAGGTAGAAGTCATCTTTTTGAGACTTGAGTCAAGAAATATTTATTCCTGAGCAAGGATAAACAAAACATCAAACTTCCCAGGAGGTCATCTAAGAGTATCATCTTTATATAATGTTATCTTATCTAAGAGAGGAGAATTCTTTCTTGGATTAAAGTATAAGGAAGGAAGGAAGGACAAGTATTCCTTTCAAAATCATTAGAGAGAAAAATTCCATTCCTCAAACAGCTAAGAAACCAACATTTGACAAAGAATATATAGATTTGAAGACCTTGTTATACTTTGACAAGAACAAGTAGAATTTGAATCACCAAGGAACAAGCCAGAGAATGTCAGAAACTGATAGGAATATTGGATATTGCTTAACTATCAAAGTGATCAGCACTCTTTTCTGCTTCTTTTTCCATTAGTGGTAGCTTATCACAGAATTATCTCTTTCCCATTTAGTTGGCAGATAATTCACTTCAAATTCTGTCTGTTGAAGGAAGTGAAAGAAAGAGAAACTGATTGTACATTCTTGGAAGCTATTCAGTTTTGGAAATTTTTCCTTAAGGAACTCTTTTCAATTTCTATGTTTTTTTTATTTTATTTTTTATTTTTATTAAAGATATTATTTGAGTTTTACAATTTTCCCCCAATCTTGCTTCCCTCCCCCACCCCCACCCCACAGATAGCACTCCTCTGATGACTTTTTATAAAGGAAATACTTTAGCAATCTTAAAGCAATATATAAATCTCAGCTCTTATTTACTCAGATGCATTTCTATTTATTTATTTATGTATGTATGTATGTATGTATGTATGCATTTATTTATTTTTAGGGTTTTTTTTTTGCAAGGCAATGGGGTTAAGTGGCCTCAGATGCATTTCTTAATTGAATTGCTATCAATTATTACCTTGAAGAACAGTTAAAGTTATCCTTTTCATGACCATAAAGCATGGCACTATAGTAAATCTTCTTTTTAGAAGGAAAGAGTAAAATTTATTTTTTAAATAAATGATTCTAAATTGCAATCAAGTGTCAAAAGCCAATAAACATTTATTTGTATCAAATGATAGATTCTAGTACTTGAATTGTTTCAGTTAATTATTTAAACAAATAACTAGTCCACTAATTACTTTTGTATTAAAAAAACAAACTATATAACTTGCTGAAATTTTAAACTGGGAAATGTCTAGGTATCAAGGAAGATCTAGGAAATAAACTCATCTCCTATTTATAGATTTATTCCACAAATTGCAGCCTCAGTGTTTGCATTTTGGGAGAGAATTCAATTCCACCATTAATTACTAGGTACTTACATGCTAGATACTGAATTTGGGACTAAAGATACAAATTTTTTTTTCTTTTAAATAGTATTTTATTTTTTCCAATTACATGTAAAGACAATTTTTAGCATTCTTTTTATTATAAAATTTTGAGTTCCAAATTTTCTCCCTCCCTCCCCTCTCTCCTCCCTAAGATGGTAATTTGATATAAGCTATCTATATGTAAGTCATGTAAAACATATTTCCTTATTAGTCAAGTTGTATAAGAAGAAACAGAACAAAAGGGAAAGAATAAAGTGAAAATAGTATGCTTCCAATCTGAATTCAGATTCTATCAGTTTTTTTTCTCTGCATCTGAATAACATGTTCCATCATGAGTCTTTTGGAATTATCTTGGATCATTGTATTACTTGCATAATGATACGTTTAGATCTCAGTTTATTCATTCAAAAATGAAAGTGTAAGATCAGATGATTTTTTGCTCAAAATTGATGATTCTAAATAGCTCTCTTACAGGAAACATGTTAACTGAAACTCATGTCCAATTAGGTATTAAATCCTTTCTTGAAAACAGGCTTTAGTACTCGGAAATACTGGCATACAACTGAACTTCAAGGAGGAGAAAGAAGCAAGAAAAGAGAATCAGTCTCATAGAAAACAAAAATGTTCTCCATATATTGTTTCCCTTTTTTGCATCAGTTCATATAAACTTTTCCAGGTTTTTCTGGAGTCCATCCACTCTTCATTTCATATAGTACAATAGAATTCCAGTACATTCACCACTTGTTCAGCCATTCTCCACTTGATGGGCATCCTTACAATTTCTTATTCTTTGCTATCATTAAAAGAACTTCTATAAACATTTTTGTACATGGATGTCCTTTTTTCTTTTTTATAATTAAAGAAATAAAAAAAAGATTTAGAAATAAAAAAACCAAAGCAAAAGAAAAGGAATTTCTAGACTACTGAGAAACAAATTTAATAAATAGATATCTTCTTTATGTGATCCTGAAATAATGAACTTGTGAGGGGAAAATTGGTTTGGTTTGGTTTGGTGGATTATTTGAAATACATTTTTCACATCTAGATTGGCTGTTGGTACCAAGTAATCTTACCTAGTTATATACGTGATTAAAATGACATCTAAATGAAGAATAAAATCTTAAGATGAATTATCTTAATTGTATCCACATGACATCAATAAAATAGATGATGTAATAAATTCAATGTAGCAACCCATTTTGTTTTACTTGGAGCAATTTATAAAACACTAATAAATAGTTTGGCTAATTATTCCCTTCTATTGAATAGGCTAGTATTTTGGCTTTGCCTCAATGTAACTTTAGTTAAATATCAGTGAAAAACTCAGATCAAAAGCTACAAAGGGAAAGGTTGGGTTTTCAAAATTAAGCAGATGTTCCAAATATCAAAATGTTTGGCCTTGTGTGGTTATAACATCTGGATGAGTAATTGAATTTTTTTTAATCTGACTTATCAACATCATGCTGCAACAACTCAAGAATCTAGGAGAAATTTAATATTAAGTAAACTAAAAGGTCTAAAATACATACTAACAGATTTATTCTGAATACATCTCTTTAAATTTTAAATATTTATCCAAAGTTTTATTCTGATGCCTCATCATGACCTAGAGCTAATTGTGGCTTCTTAAAGGGCTATATATGCAGTGTGATACAAGCCAAAGGGTTTTCTTTTTTGGAAAGGCCTTGATTACAATATGAGGAAAAATTGAGTCATCTTCTGAGAATCAGTTAGGTGTGGAGACTATCTTTACCAGCTAGCTGATCACTTGTTGATGGATATGGATGAAAAACAAATCAAAATGTCTTTCAACCACCCAGGGTCACCTTCTACTTCTTTACTGAATGTGACGAGAGCAGAAAAGGGGCAGGTGTTAAGAATCATACAGTTATTAGATCCTTTAACATTTTAGTTCTGCTGTTGCTGTTCAAAACATAACAATTTGTTTAGTGACCAAGAAAGAAACTATTTTTTCAAAAACTTCCATTCTTAAACTTTTTTCCTGCTCTTTTGGGCCCCTTTGGTCAATTCCTTCTCAGAAGAAAACTTATAAATACATAAAATGAAATACATAGAACTATGACAAAAGCAGTTATCAAAATAATTTTTAAAAGTTCACTCAGCCTAAGTTAAAAACACCTTATACTAGAGGAACTGAATTGCATAAATATTAATTTTTTGTTTCATATATACATATATATGTATATTATATATATATATATATATATAGAGAGAGAGAGAGAGAGAGAGAGAGAGAGAGAGAGAGAGAGAGAGAGAGAGAGAGAAAGATTTTAGTTATATACTGGAGTGATTTGCCATTTGCTTCTCATTTTACAAATGAGAAAATTGAAGCAAGGCAGGGTTAAGTCACTTGTTCAGGGTCACACAGCTAGTAAATGTATTGAAGACAAATTTGAACTTGTGATGATGAGTTCATCCACTATGCTACCCAGTTGTGTCCTAAATCTTGATCCTCTTACTATAAATGAAAGCAGAAAACAGGAAGAATTTGTAAAAAAATGAAAGAATGGCTCTCAGTTCTACTTGGAGAAGCAAATGAAGGATTTCTTAGGGTTGTTTCCCAAAGCAATGAGAAACATAATTTCCTAGAACATGGAGCCATCTCATTTTATTGCACTTCTGATAAGTATTTTGAAAAGATTTCTTTGAGAGTAATTACAGATTATGCAACAGCATTTGCTAGAGTTTGAAGAGGAAAAGACATTTTACAAAGAATTCAGTGAATCCTTCTAAATTAAATTAGCATATACTTTCATAGTAAATTCAATTCATGTAGGGGAATAGGTGAGAATAAAGATTTTTTCTGGAAAAGAGGAAGCAAGAATCATGGAATGAGAAAGGTCAAAGATTGGCATACTTTGCAGAAATCTCATACTTCTATATCATGAATACTTTTCTTTACTTTTTATTTTTTTTTAGGTTTTTTGCAATGCAAATGGGGTTAAGTGACTTGCCTAAAGTCACACAGCTAGGTAATTATTAAGTGTCTGAGACCGAATTTAAACCCAGGTACTCCTGACTCCAGGGCTGGTGCTTTATCCACTGTGCCACCTAGCCTCCTCAATATTTTTCTTTATAAAAGAATTGGTAGTATATGATACAACAGATAGGAAATGACTTGCTATTATAGGAATAATTTCTGAATCAACTTTCTGTGCCAACTTGATTACTAACAATTTGAGCAAAGATTAATATTAATGCAAATCTACAAGAAAAATTGGAGAACTAGATGGTTCAGTTGAGATAATGATGGGCCTAGAGTCAGGAAGACCTGAATTCAAACTTGGCATCAGATGACATAATCTCTCTTTGCCTAGGTGGTTTAATGGTTATGAAAGATGGTCCTAGAGTCAGGAAGACCTGTGTCCAAATTTGGTCTCAGACCATTACTAGATGTATCTTCCTAGGAAAAATCACTTAACTTTTGTTTGCCTTAAGGAAATAGGAAATTGCTCCAAAGAAAACCCCATGGACAATTTGTTCCAAGGGGTTACAAAGAGTCTGTCATGTCTGAACAATAATAACAAATAAAAATACAGAATATAACTTATTTTATTTAAAACATTTAAATTCTGAATTTTGCAAATACCAAATAAAATTAAAAATTCTATAAAAAAATAGAACAGAAAAAGGAATTACCTAAAGTTATGAATCCCTGCTACAAAAACTTCCTTTTCCCTTTAAGCATATATAAATTCTACATGTCACTTTAAAGGTATTCTGTTTCTATCTATTTTCTTTTGACCTTCCTTCTGTTTCTTTCTGTGTATTTAAGAAGTGCTTCAATGTACTCTTTTACTTCTTTTATTTGGGTAATCCTATCATTAACTTTTTCCCCCTTTTCCTTTCTTTTCCCAATTAGGAAGCAACAACTGCAGCAGCAGTGACATCAGGACTCTTATGATAAATGTTCGTAGTAAAGTAAAACAAATGTCCACATTGGCTGCTTCCAAAAGTATGAGTCTCATTCTTCACTTTTAAGTTCATCATCTCTCTCTTCCTCATGACCTGTTTAAACAAATTATTGTTGATGGAAAATTGATGTGGACAGATGACAAGACATAGACATAAGCTACAGTAATTTTCTATGAAATCATCCCCATAGGCAGCAAACACTTGCTTCCCTCCACCAAGATGGTAAAGAGGTTTAATCATGCCCTTTGAAGGCTTTTTTTAAAAGAAAGATTTTATTTATTTTGCATTTTACAATTTTTCCCCTAATCTTGCTCCCCCCACAGAAGGCCGTCTGTTAGTCTTTACATTGTTTCCATAGTATATACATTGATCTAAGTTGAATGTGATGAGAGAAATCTTATCTTTAAGGAAGAATCATAAAGTATGAGATACAGCCTAGCTGAAATATGAGTGCCAAGGACAACACTGATAGTGATTATAAACTTATTTGTAAAATTTTACATAAAAGGATTATAGAATTTGAAATTAGTTTAAAGAAAGCTTGCTAAGAAGGTTAACTTACCTTTAAAGACCTCTGTGCTCCTGCTCTAGGGAGCCAACTTTGTCCTTACAGAAACTGGAGACATAGGCTTGTTTTAAAGGCTGGTAGTTCCTGAAGGCAAGGGAGTGTATGAGTTGTGCCCCCCCCTCCAATAGGGCATCTGGTGCCATGGTGCCATTTAGTTCAATCTACATTCTAATGAGAATTCTCTCCATGCCAGACCCAACAAGTAGTTATCCAGTCTCTGTGTGAAGACCTAGTCGTAAATCCAACCATAACTGCATTCTGTTTGAGGAGAGCCCTCTCCTTTAGAGCCATCATTGTTAACAGTGTTCTCTCCTTATGTCAAGATGAAATCTGCCTTTATGTGTTTAATTCTTGTTTTTAGATCAGCTTTCCAGGCTTCAGTAGAGCAAATATAATCCTTCTTTCTCATGATAGGTTCTCCTAGCAACTTTAAAACATCTGCCAAAGTTTGGTCAACTTTTTTACACATTTCTAGAGCTAGCAATAGTGCTGGTGTTTCTTTTCCTATATTCCAAAATTATTTTTATATTTTTGTAGTCATTGTCAATGTTTTTGCTCTGTTTACTTTATTATGAATCAGTTTATGTAAGTATTCCCATGCTTCTCTATAATCTTTGTCTCAAATCACATTAGGTTCATGAACTATGATTTGTTTCACCACTTTCTTATGGATAGGCATCTGCTTTAGTTCTGGTTCTTTGCTTTTGCTAAAAGTGACATAAAAATATTTTAGTGTATATGAGGAATTTCTTTTTACCAATCACCCTTGTTAAGGTATCAGTCTAGTAGTGGATTCTCTGGGTCAAAGAGTATAGACATTTTAATTACCTTATTTGCATAAGTCTAAACTGCTTTCCAAATTATATTAATTCACAACTTTATCAATCATGCAATCCATTTATCCATCTTCACATCCCTCCAACATTCATAGGTACCATCTTTTGTCATCTTTGCCAATTTGCTCAGTGTGAGATAAAATTGGTTTCTCTATTACCTTCTTCACTCATATCATGCTTATATTCTTCTGAATTTATTTTTCCCCTATTAAATTTCATATTAGCCAACTTTCTAGCCAGCTAAGATGATTTAGGATCCTGATTCTATCATCTACTATGTTACTATCCTTTCCAGTTCTTTATCATCTGCACATTTGATAAGTTTGCCAAATGTGATTTTATATTAATCTTTGATAAAAATGTCAAATGGCACAGGATAAAGGATAGATCTCCAGGGCACATTCCATTAGAAGTTTCTTTGCAAGTTGATATTGGGTAATTAAATTTTTAGGTGTGGGCTTTCAATTTTTCCTGATCTATATTTTTAAATTTTTTATTTATTAAAATGTTATTTTATGGAATAAAAACACATGCTTTTCCTTTAACATACAAGGCGTTCCTTTACTAAACTTTAATAGGTTAAAACAGCAATAAGATTTTTGGGATACCCTGTATCTACTCAGTTATGTGATTTTTATCAGTGTTTTCCATAGCATAGTATAATAAAAAAAGATGATTGTCCATGAAAGTAAAAAATCTATTTTGTTTAACTTTGCTGTTCCTTTTAAATATATAATAAATTTATCTTGTAAATTTTTTCCCTCTCTTCCCCCCAATTCATTCTGGCAATAGATACAATATGCATATACATATACATAAATATAATCATTCTATACATTATTTATTAATTCTCTGAATGCAGAGTTTCTTCTTCCATATGCCCTTTGTAGTTCCTTTTAGTATTTATAAGTCAAAATGACTTATTTGCTAAAGTAATTTTTAAAACAATATTGCTGTTACCATGAACAATGTCCTCCTTGTTCTGTTCATTTTGCTCTTCATTATTTCATGTAAGTCTATCTATGTTTTTCTAAGATCTAGTTGATACATTTTTAAATATTCATTTTGTATTTGATAATTTCATATTTCAATTCTTCTATTTTGAATTCTGATTCCCTTGAGAACAAGGGAATGTCTTTTGCCTTTCTTTGTGCTTAGTAGGTTCTTACTAAATGCTTATTGTCTGATTGAACTTGTCATGTCAAAAAAAAAAGTCTTAAGAACATAGCAGGCACCCCAGGAGGTGGGTGGCAATGCTTCATCATCAATTCCTGTAGGTGTTGATCAGAATTCATATGTTTTTTAAATGTTTTTTTCCCCTTTACAATGTGTGTTATTTTCTGGTTCTGCTCACTTCACACATCCTCTATTCATAGAGACCTTTCCAGGTTTCCCTTTTATTATTTCTTACAGTGCAATAATATTCCATTTACATTTATATGCTGTAATTGACTGAGCAATGGACTTAGTTTCCAGATCTTTGCCATTCTCTTTTCTTGATTTTTTTTGGGGGAATAACACTAGGAGAGTCTTGGACTCACCTAAGCCCAAGGGGTCTGCACAGTTTAGTGAGTTTTTCTTTTTTCTTTTTTTAGCTTTTTGCAAGGTAAATGGGGTTAAGTGGATTGCCCAAGGCCACAGTCTTGGACTCACCTAAGCCCAAGGGGTCTGCACAGTTTAATGACTTTTTTTTAATTTTAGGTTTTTGCAAGGCAAATGGGGTTAAGTGGCTTGCTCAAGGCCACACAGATAGGTAATTATTAAGTGTCTGATACCGGATTTGAACCCAGGTACTCCTTACTCCAGGGCCGGTGCTTTATCCACTACGCCACCTAGCCGCCCCTAGTTTAGTGACTTTTCTAGGTATCTGATACAATTGATATTATATTTTACAGCCTGAAGAAAACTGTCCTTGTAATGGGAAATAAACAAAATAGAACTGATTAATTTTGCCTTCTCTCCATATGATAAAAGTGAGTGTTTACAAACAATTTGAGTACTTTTCTCATATTTCTCTGAGATTGTTTTATAAATTAGGTTTAGAGGCAAAAAAAAAAAATCTGCCTAGAACTCTAGGAGTTTTGTCATGATTTAAACCTAAGCCTCTCCTGACTGCAAGCCCAAATGCTCTTCCCATTACATCATAATGCTTCTTGTATGTCATTCTGAGGCAGCTAGGTGGTATGGGAAATAGGGTGCTAGATATGTGGTTACAAAGACCTGGGATCAAAAATGTTTCAAACACCATACAACTTTGGTCTAGTTATGATGGTTATCTCAGGATCAGTTTTATTATCTGTAAAATGGGCATGATATTGGCACCTACCTCATAGGATTAACTTGAGAACCACATGAAATAATATCACATGAAAGGCACTTTGTAAAGGGCAACTAGATGGTTCAACTAGATGGCACAGGACCTGGAATTGAAATCAATCTACTTTCACACACTAGCTGCATCAGTCTGGGGAAATAATTTAACCTTGTTTGCCTTATTTTCCTCATCTATAAAATGAATTGGCAAAGGAGATGCTGAACCACTCTGGAATCTTTGCCAAGAAAACTTCAAATAGGGTCATGAAGAGTCCATAGTAACTGGAAATGATCAAACAATCTTTAGTGTAGCCTATTTTCGAGTTGTAACTTGTTTTTCTTCGGTAGAATCTTAGAGCATAGAATGGAGTACTAAGAGAAAGGAAAAAAATAAAAGGGATATATCTGTTTATGATAATAATATAAAATGATTTGATAATTTGTAGGAATATAGCTTGATTTTATAACTTTGATCACAATATTCCCAAAGGCCACAAGATGGTGGTGTTCCTCCATTAAAGTATATTTCTATATCTGATTTTGTCAGTGGAGACAGAAAAATTGTGACTAAGTCCTTGGTGCCTCTTCATCTACCACTCCTCATCCCCCCATTTTTGCATTTATTCTTATTTTCTTTGTCCCACTGTTCAGGTGATTGCTTTGTGGTCTCATGCTATCCCAGTACTACTTGGGGGCCTTCCCTGTGACTCCCCAAAGGCATGATGTACTGCAGCATCCAATCTCAACCCTTAAACCCCATGATGTTTAAGACTTTTTTTCTTCTCTTTTGTAAACACATTCTTTTCCTTTAACATACAAGGTGTCCCTTTATTAAACTTTAATAGGTTAAAACAGCAATTAGACTTTTGGGACACTATCTATTCCAGTTAATGTGATTTTTGTCCATGTTTTCCTGCAAAGTTGCCAAAAGAGTATATTCAATATACAACACTTTCCTTCAGAGATGATCATTTATAATACACATGTATATGTCTTACATATAATATATGTCTTACATGAACTTTTTTCATTTTGCTTTCCCTATTATTTTGTATTATTTTCCCTATTATAATGTAAGCACCTTGGAGGGCTATATTCTTGTTTTGATTGTATTCCTTGATTCAATGTCTGACACATCGTGGGTACTTAATATATATGTATATATATATATATATATAAGTATATATAGGATATGTTTATATGTTTATATGTATATATTATAAAATAAAAGATTTTTTTTTCCTGAGGACCCTCCCTTTTCTCTGATATAATGATAATAATGATAATACCAGTGGATCTCTCAGGCTATCATTGTTTTTTTTTTTTATTTACATCACATGATGAGTCTGTCTACTTTTAAAATCATACATTTCTCTGAGGGCACTCTTTATTTCAGTTTTTCTCTCCACTTCCCTTTTTATTATGCTTTGGCATCAGAGACTGTAGTCAAATGTGACTTAGTCATACAACATCAATTTTGGAATATGAGTTGGTTGGTTAGTTCTTTTCCTTCATTATTGAAGACCAAAATGACATCACTATGTTTGAGACAAATTACAGTGTGTCTGATGACTGTGGCTGATCACACCAATATGATCTTGGAATTCTCTACCAAAGAATGGGCACAAATAGTCCATGTGCACACCTGGGGTGGGTACTCTAAACTTACAGATGTCATGTTTCCTTTGAGCTGCTTCAATTCTGCCTTCCTCATAGAGTGCAGCACACACACTGATGGGGACATGCCACGCCGGGTGGCCCTGTGCCAGTGTCTCCCGTGCTGTACAGTTAATTCTAAAGTTCTTCAATGAGACCTTCAGGGTGCCCTGGTATTGCTTTTTCTGATCCCTTTGTGAGCACTAGTCCTGTGTGAGTTTTCCATAAAAGTGTTATTTTGGCAAGCTTACGTCTGGCATTCTAACAACATGTCCAGCCCATCGCTCCCTCTCTGTAGTAGTGTTGGAATGCTAAGCATTTTAGCTCAAGAAAGGACCTCAGTGTCTGGTATCTTCTCCTGCCAGATGATCTCCAGAATGTTCCTAAGGCAATTTAAATGGAAGTTATTCAGTTTCCTGAGATGGCGCTGGTAGACTGTCCAGGTTTCACAGGCATACAGCAATAAGATCAGTACAACAGCTCTGTAGACTTTCAGTCGTCAGTCTAATACCTCTTCTCTCCTCCTATGTTCTTTCAGAGCCTTTCAAATACTGAGCTAGCTCTGGCAATGCAAGTGTCAACCTCATTGTCAATGTGTACCTCCTCGGAAAGGACACTGCCAAGGTAAGTGAACTTGTCCACAATACTCAACTTCTCCATTTGCTGTAATTGATAGTTCCATACATGGATGGTGTGGTGATGGCTGATGGAGCACCTGGGTTTTCTTGGTGTTCCCTGTTATTAAAAGGATGAGCCTCTTTTTCTTCAGAAGTCTGGAGTCCATTTAAGAGCTTCATTGTAATTGTTCAGTTTTGTCTGACTCTTCATGACTTAATTTGGGGTTTTCCTGGCAAAAACACGGAAGTGGTTTTCATTTTTTTAGGTTTTTTTTGCAAGGCAAACGGGATTAAGTGTCTTGCCCAAGGCCACATAACTATGTAATTATTAAGTATTTAAGGCCAGATTTGAACTCAGGTACTCCTGAATCCAGGGCCAGTGCTCTATCCACTGTGCCACTTAGCCACCCCGAGGGAATGGTTTTTGATTTCCTTCTTTAGAATAGACCAATAGGGTAAAGTGATTTACCCAGGTTCACCTAGCTAATAAGCATCTGAGGCTAGATGTGAACTCTGGAAGATCAGTTGACCTGACTTCAGGCCCATCATCATATCTGCTTTGCCATCTAGCTGCTCCTAAAAGGAGCTTCACAAAATCCTAACGGCAATTTAACTCACTTCCCTCTTCTTATTTAAAAGAACATATGAGTAAGTGGTAAGTGCTTCTTCAACTTATTACTTTTACAGTGGTCCAAATAGGACCAGACCATCTTCTCCCATTTTTTGTATAATAACTTCATGCATCATGTTTTGGCTCTTAGGACACCCTTGATAAATGCCTACTGACCACCAAGTTTAATGTGTTGCTGTACATAATATTTTACCTAAAGCAATATCTACAATATACCAACTTCACTATTTTGAAACAATAACATTACCCACCCCCTCCCCTTGCTTTAAGAAACCAACAAAACAAACCCAAAGAACATTTGATGATACCTCTGAATTAACTAATTTAACCACATCAAAATGCAACAGTCCATTTTCAGATCAAAATGAGGGCAATGAACTGGTCTCAGTTGAAAGACTTGGAAATATTTAAACTGGAGAAGGCTCAGGGAAAACATGATGACTGTTCTCACTCAAATACCTGAAGGACTATTGGGGTACAGGGATTATTAGACTTGCTTCCTCTACCCCAGAGGACAAGAATAGGATTGAGAGGTGGAAATTGCAGAGAGGCAGATATAGATTTAATGATAGGAAACACTCAACAATTAGAGCTATCCCAAAGCATATGTAGACAGTGGGTCCCCAAAGCAAGACATAATTAACAAAGGCTGATTGACAATTTGTCTGCCATATTTTCAGTGGACATTCTCCTTCAAGTACCTATAGTATCTTTTCCAACTCTTAGATTTTGAGTTCCCATGACTTTAGGCCAGAGTTAGCTGAATTTACTGGTTACCTTAGAAACACATGGACACAATCTGAGTAACTCTTCAACTCTTGCCACATCACCACTTTAAAACAACTTCCTGAGTACCATTGTTATAAACATCAGCCCCAAGAACATAATGCAAATCTTTTTACTTTGAATTCTGATGAACTCCTGTGATTCTGTGGACAGGTGTGTGTGCGCTCATGCACACACACACACACACACACACACACACACACACACACCAGATTTTAAGAGAGCCAGAAATAACTCATGCAACTCTTTCAAAACCTATAGGAAATCTTAAATGAAACAACACATAAAAGGTACATTAAAAAATTATGCAACACTTTACTACCTTTCAAAACCCCAAATATAAATACTATTTAAAAATCCAAAATATTCCTTATAGGATTGCAGGGGAGTTCAATCAGGGGGGGAAAGTAGGCAATGTAAACTCTCAGACATAACCTATTATAAAGGGGAAAATTGCTTCTCCAAAAGAGCTCTCTGCTCTCTTCCCTCTATCTTGATCCACACTGATCCCCATCCCTGGAATGTTCTTTCTTCTTTACCTGCTGAATTTCTACCCATCCTTTCAAGGTCATCTCAGATACTCCTTCTTGAAATCTTCCTTGATCAATCTGAATGACGATGCTTCCTAAAGCACTTTGTTTTTACATCTGTTTCACAGGCTCATAGATTTAGATTTGGAAAGAATCTTGGAGGTTATCTAATATAATCTTCTTATTTTATAGGTGAAGAAACTGAGGTCCAGGAAGATTAAGTGAGTTGCTCAAGATTACACAGATCACAATAGGGACACAACAGTATTTGGACACAAATCCATTGACTACTGCTGGTATTCTTTTCATTGACCTGCACCATGATATCTTTATATTATGACTTTTTTGGTGCTTTGTTTTCTCAGTTAATCAAGTATTTAAGAGTCGATGATGTGAAATATACTAAGTGAGGTGCTGGCATAGAAAGACAGTCATGAAAAATAATTCCTGACCTTAAGACATTTGTATTTTATTACATTAATGCCTTAGATCCCCCAACTCCATGAAAATAAGGATCATGTCTTATCTAAACTTTGCCCACTCCTCACCCTCAGTACAGATTATCTAAGAGGTCTTATTATCTATAAGGAATGGGAAATGAGAAATTAATAATAATGAAAGCAACATTTATATATTATAATAAAGCTTATAAAGTGTTTTCCTCTCAATAATCTTATGAGATAGAAAATAGAAGCAATAATTTTTACATAAGGGAACTGAGGTTCAGTAGGATTAAATTGCTTAACCAGGATCTTCCTGGATAATGTACTCATATAATGCAAAAAACAAAAAACAAAAACAAGTCTTCTGACTGCAATTAGAGTTCTAAACACTGAAGGAAAAAAAATCACTGTGGAAAAATCTTGTGGATCAGTGGTGTCAAGCTCCAAAGCATATTCCTTTAGCATATTGGCTTAGAAAACCACAGACTAACATTCTCTATGTTGAATTATATTTTAGTTTTTGTTAAACATATCCCAATGACTTTTTTTAAATTTTTGCAAGGCAAATGGGCTTAAGTGACTTGCCCAAGGCCACACAGCTAGGTAATTATTAAGTGTCTGAGACCGGATTTGAAACCAGGTACTCCTGACTCCAAGGCCGGTGGTTTATCCTCTATGCCACCTAGACGCCCCTCCCCCCAATGACTTTTTAATCTGGTTAGGGGAATACTAGAAAATCTTAGCAAGTCTTACACCTCTGCTTTGGAGTAGAGAGAGAAGCTTTCTTTAGACAAAAGAGATTAATTAGAAGTCTGTTGCAATGGTCCAGGCAAGAATCGATGAGGGTCTGAACTAGGGTGGTGTCTAGTGGATAGAAGCAGGCATATAGGAGAGAAGAGGAGATAGAAATGTTAAGCGAATGGATATAGGGGGTGGAGAGATTGAGGAGAGTGAAGAAATTGAATTTGTGATCTTTAGTCATTGGTTGTTCCCTAGAGTATAATAGGAAAATTCAGAGGAAAAAATGAAAAAAAAAGAATTGGATTAGAAAATATTCTAGCTATAAATTAACCTTCTAGTTTGCCATGTGGCTAGCTGCCATGGGTTCTTTGGAGAGGAACTCCTTCCTGGCCTATTCTGCTCCATGGTCAAGGTTGGTCCTCTTGCCAACCTCCCAGGTCCCCCACTTCCATTCTAGCATGATTGAATTATGGCCTATACTTAAGATCAGAGAATTATTCATTGGGTCTCTTCAGAATTTATTTCTTCAAAATGTTACTGGTATTTTTGTTCTGTAATCATCTTTATTTTGAAATCTATAACTCCTATTATGTTTGTTATCCCTTATAACAGAATAAAAAGAGAAGATTTTTTTTATTTTAGCAAAACTAATGAACATATCTTCTGATATTAACATCATAGACAACTATCCTACAAAAAAAGGCTGGGATATATATATTTTCCCAGCTATTCTTTATGTTAAGTTTGGTCTTTATAATTATATAGTGCTTCAGTTTTTTGGCATCTTCTCTGTTCTTCATGCCACATTCCTTCTACCATATCTGCCCTTTAACATTGGCTATTCCCCAGATCCCAAAGGCAGTCTGCTTACATTTGCTTTATAAGATTCCTCTTTTCCTTAAAGATAGTTCTTAAACACTGTCTTCTATAGGAAGTCTTTCCTGGTACCATCTCAAATTGTCTTATATTCAAATGCTTTGTAAATATTTTATTTATCCCTATATATGTATATAGTATATATACATATATATTGTTCTCCATCAGAGTGTAAGCTCCCTTTCAGTAGTTTAGACTTCACTATATCCACAGGATCTGGTGCCCAGAAAGTAATTAATTATCCTCATTGATTGTTTTATTGATTTCCCCCTCTTTCCATTACATTAGACATAATGCGTATTTCAATCAATCAAAAATAATTCCCTAAGAAACAGGTCTTAGGGACATAATGATAAAAAATTTAACTAATCCTTGTTCTCTAGGAGTTTACATTCCAGTCAAAGAAAGGACATGCACACCTAGAAATTAATGTAGATTAAAGCAAAAAAAAAAAGATAATTAAATGCTAAGTTGTTGGGGATGGAGATCATTAACCATTCGTGGGATTCAGGAAAGATTCCACTTACAAGAGACATATTTGAACTGAGTCTTAGAGGAAGTAAAGTGATTTCTGTAAGTCCTTCTATGAGAGGTAAGGAGGAAGTACATTCCTGATATGGGGAATGGCCATGGGAAATGCTAAGAGATGGGGCATGGAGTATCATATGTGAGAAACAAGAAGAAGGCCAGTTCGTATGGAATAAAGAAAGGATAGGAGAACGATAAAGAGATGATAGTAACATTTAATGAGGCTGGAAAGATAGGTTGGGGCAAGTTTGTGAAGTGCTTTAAAAGCAGAACAGAGGAGTTTTTATTTCATTGTAGAGGTCATAAGGAACCACTAGAGTTAATTAAGTAGAGGAGTGACATCATTAAATCTGCACTAAAAGGAAAATAACTTGGGCAGCTGTATGGAAGGTAGATGGTTTGGAGTGGAGAGAAAGGAAGACAGAGTGATGGAGGGGCAAAAAGACTAAAGTTGAGCTGATGAGCATCTGAGCTAAAATGGAAGCAATAGGAATAGGAATCATCAATAGGAAGAAGGAATCATCAAATTTAAGAGTTGTTGTGGAAAAAATAGAAAGGATGGCCAACTAATTGAATTTGTGAAGTGAAAAGTCCAGGATAATTAATGCCAAGGTTGCATACATGGGAGCATGGAAGAATTGTAATGCCCTCCATAGAAATAGAGAAGTTTGGTAGAGGAGTAGATTTTTGGGGAACATATTGAATTTAATTGGTCTAGTTTGAAGTCTCCAATAGATCATTGGTTATATAAACTAGAGCCTGGGAAAAAGACTAAAGCTGGATACACACACACACACACACACACACACACACACACACACATATATATGCATTCTATTGGAATGAAAATGAAATATGAAAAAATAGATAGACATATATATATACATATATGTGTGTGTATATACATATATGCATATTAATCATCTGCACATCTCATAGGAGAATGATAAGGTGACCAAGAGAATGGAAAGATGAAAAGGGGCCCAGGACAGAACTGTAGTTTATACTCACAGAGAAGTATGACAGGATAGAACATCCAGAAAAGAAAAGTGAGAAGAAAAAGACTGATATGAGGAAACTGAGAAAGAGAAGTACTAGAAAAACTTGAGAAGGAGAGAATCAACATTTTCAAAGGCAGACAAGGAAGTTAGGAAGAATTTCAGGAAAACACTCTTTTATCAACTTTGCCTACTTTGTAAATTATTCATATGTCCTTCCATGCATTGCTTTATGGTTCCTGATATATTTAAAATAAATATTTTATTTGATTATATCCACCATATTAATTCCTTTAAATTTACTAACCAAAGTGGTCTAAAAATGTTAGTACCTGAAATAGAAGCTAAGAGCTGATCACCTATGCTGAGGTTAAGGTGTAGATTCTTTGGTCTCATGCAGTATACCTTGAAATGACATTACACTATTCCAGAAATCACTCCTTTCTTTGTTTTTCTGGATAGTCAAATCTTTTTTTTTTTTTTTAACATAGGGAAGGTTTTCATTTAATACCTATGAAACTTTGTGATTGTTCCCTTCTTAGATTTATTTTAGCATTTTATTTGGACTTTCAATTTAAAAAATGCTTATTATGTGCAAAAGCACATGCTAAACATTAGGGATTGATATTTAATGGTAAAGAAAACAAAACAGTAACTGCATTCTAGGACTTGGAATTTTCCTTTTAAGCTTAGCGCATTCCAATTAATATATTCCTTATTTCTGAAGGTTTCATCTTTTTTTTTTTTAAATTGCAAGTTCTCTGGTTTGGGGGAAGGAATGTCTATCTATTTTTTCATATTTCATTTTCATTTCAATAGAATGTAAACTTCTTGCAAGTAAGGACAGTTAACTTCATTTTAATCTTCGCATCACCAATAATTAGCAATTTTCCTGGCACATAGTAAGTGCTTAATTAAATAGTTGTTGAATTTAATTAAATTAAACTTTTCTATCCCCAATATATAGCACAATGTTTTGTTGACAGAAGATGTACAATAAATATTTATTGAGTTGTGTGGAACTGAAACACTGATAGTATCCAATGCTTCTGTTACAATGATTTTTTTTTACTTCTTTAATTTTTTTTTTACTTCTGGTTTGCAACCCAATGTAATATAAGGAGAAAAAGATGAGTTAATATTAGTTCTGGATAACCATGGCTAGGACCTTGCCAGTAACATTAGAAAGGAATATGGGTTTGGAGTCTGAAGAACTGGATTGAAAACTGCACTTAGACACTTACTTTCTGTGAGATAGTGTTCAAATAATTTAATCTTTCTGAACTTTAGTTTTCACATATATAAAATGAAGATGTTTCTTTCTTGTATTTAATAACTTATTATTGAATCAGGACCAAGGTTTTTCCCTTTTTCTACTTCCCCATGCAGAAATCAACCAGTTTGGGAAATCATTCTTAGAGATTAGAACTCAGGTCAAGTTCTAATCAGACAACAAAAGAAATTCTAAGTTTGGACTAATGGCTGTACAGCTGCTCATTGTGATTTCTCAGAAAGGTCCTGGGAAGAACTGTTTTTCCCTCTTGTAAAGGCAGTTGATATGGAAATTGATGTTTCTTTGACCACGATTTGGCAACCCAAATCATGTATTTCAAGATCCTTATTTTAATATAGCTCATCTCCCATTGTGCTAATCAGAGTTGATTGGCACCCTCTTGAGTCCATAACTATTAGAGATTTTTGGTCCAAGAAAAATGATCAAATGACCATCCTTTTTATTAATAAACATGAATAAAATGATTAAATTACCCAGAAACTATGTCTCTCAGGATTTTTTAATCATTGCATTATGTTGTTAGGAATGAGATTTGATAATATAGTAATGGTGATGATGAATATCTTGATTCTATGCCATTAAATTATCAGTTGAAGAAATAAGAGATGTTTTGTCTGTAGAAGGGCTAGTGTGTGGTTGAGGCAGGAGGCATGAGAACCAGCTTTGACAGGTTATCCTAAGAAAGTTATTATTGGTATTTTTGCTTGGTTCCCAAGGGGCAGAACTAGAAACTGTGTATTGAAGTTGCAGAGACATTTTTAGGTCTCATGTAGGAAAACAAAGTAAAACATTACCTATTAAGATGCTCCAAAATTAAAAAGATCTGCATTTAGAGATCATGAGCTTCCTCTCTCACTGTAGGCAACAAGTAAAAGTTGGATTTCTACTTTTTTGGCAAGATGTAAAGGGAATCCATTCTTTAGAAATAGAAGAGACTAGAATTATTTGGGGATTCTTTATAATTCTGAGATGCTATGATTCTGTGATTTGTAAGGTTCCTTCCCAGTTCTTGAGTTCTCTTAAAAAAATCCTCTTTCAAGAGGATCTATCTGCTTCAATCAATGTCCCAGGTTGTCTTCTTCATTGTAACAATAGTGACTTCTCTGTACTTTAAGCTAAGTTCATCATTTTCAGTATCTCAGGCTTTGAGATGACTAGAGTTATTGTGTATGTCATATACATATATATATATGCATATATGAAGGATGAGGAATAATAACAGGGGGAGAGCATCATCAATTGATGTCTTAACCAGAAGACAACTTTCCTGCTTAAAAAGAATTAAATCTCAATTGAAAAGAAAAAGAAAAGATATGAAAAAACATCATTTTATAAGACTGCACCTTTCTTTCTCAGTGTATCCTTGGGGAAGGTAATCCATTCGAAACAAAGTTTGAGATGCCAAAAGCAATAAAGAGTCTGGTTAACCAGATTTTAGTTAAAGGGTACTCTCTGTGGATCTTGCTCATTCATTAATTCCAGGCTTGGATATGATCCAAGTTGTATGGTTTTCTACACAGCAAGGGGCAAGATCACAATGATGAAATGCCTTTTTATAGTCTTGCATTTCACTTTTCCTACTCATGTACTTTGAAGAAAGGAAAATTGAGTTTTCAATACTCGGTTGTTTTCCACAGCTAAACCAGAGGCCATAATTGGACCCAGTTGAAAGCTGAAAGAAATCAAGGTGTAGGAGCTTAGGGTACAGGCATAAAGGAGGATGGACCATAACTTGGAGACCATTGTGGATCATCCTGTTCTTCTGGGCTAATTCTTCTTGCTCATTGTGCTGAAAACATTCATCCAGGATGAGTTTCTTTGAAGCAAAATTGAACACACTTCATTTGGAAGATAATTTCCTTTCGACACTTGTTTTAGCTCAACAGCCTTTTTTTTTTTTTTTTTTTTTTGGTTTGTGGAAGAAGTAATAAGAAATGATCCTTCAGTGGAAGGAGGAATTACTACCAGCCAGATGTTATTTAATTTTAAAACTGGTCTACATGATGCCAAAACAACCAATTGACTTTAGTTGATCTGAAGGGGGAGGTACTGGGAGGATCAGTCATTGGGTTGTCAAACTGAATCCAATCTCTCATTAAACAGAAACAACTAGTCTAGGATTCTTGTGGCAATAACATATACTAATCTCCAAACTCTGTTATAGATAAATGAGAATGTACTTAAATGAATGGCTATATAAGAAATTTGAGTACTAGTGAATATAGCATGGGACAACAGATTTTGGGGGCTCTAGTAAAATGCTTTCATTCTACCTTGGAGAGGATCATAATGTTAGGTACATTCTTTTAAAGGTACTGCCTTTCCATATGCGGGCAGTTTAGTGCTAATAGGGTCTGAAATATTACTTTTACATAATAAAGGAAAATAATTAATCAACTGATAAAGTATTTAAGGAATTATTTCTTTATAGATAAATAGTTTCATGCATGAAACAAGTAGGAAAATATCTTTGATTTAATAAAAATTGCCAAAATCTCTAAATGTAAGAATGTTTTCAGATGGGCAGTTTGGTAGCAAAAAGGAGAGAAAAATGAACTGTGGCTTAAAGATAAAATCTTAAATGGCTTTGTCAGGGTTGTAGGGCAATTCTCCTTTTGTAAAACAAAAGTTTAATGGATTAAAGAGGCAAAAGAGGAAAATTTTATTTTTTTACAAAAGCCTGATTAATATGAGTATAAAGAAACACTGTCATCAGAGATACACTCTATGAAGACTATGGAATAACTGAAGCTGATTTCTGAATTTACTTGGATGTAATTTAAAAAAAATTCATTTATTTAAGGCAGTAGGGTTAAGTGACTTGCCCAAGGTCACACAGCTAGGCAATTATTAAGTTTCCAAGGTAGGATTTGAACTCAGGTGCTCCTGACTTCAGGGCTTTTGCTCTATACACTACACCACCTGACTGCCTAAGACATGAGCGGGTAACACTCACAAAAGAAAAATCATCTAGTAAAGAGAGTTGATTCATTTTACTCTCATAAGGGAAATAAGAAACTTTAAATATCTGAAAGCTCTGATTTTAAGATTCCAAAAGCAGGAAAGAGTAAGTGAACTCAAGAAAAGACTGAAGAAACATCAGTGAGCCAAAAGAATCCCTCTGTTGGGGCTCTGTAAAAAAGAGACTCCCGAAGTAGCCAGTTTTAATTGACAAAGGAGTCAATTATAAGATTCCTGATTGTCTAGAAAGAACTCTTTGGATGAGAGCTTGAATGTCAGTTATCATCACTTAATATTTGAGAGAGATCAAGCTTCTCAAAATGCACTGCTCTGTTTCCACCCCTGATTAGGAAGATTATATTCCCCCACAGAAGAGTTATTCCTAGTATCCTGACAGAGATGAAGAGTAAATTATAGGGTAATACTCCTTCCATGGAAATCTAGATCTGACAGTGTGAGAATAGGTTAGAATATGAATAATATCAACATGCTATATGTGTGAAGTATGAAGTACTGCATTATGGTAGTCCCTCTATGTACATGCTATAACTAGGTCCTAGATTTAGAGCTAGCAAGGGCTTTAGTATTCCAATTTCATCACTTTAAAATAAGGAAACTGAGGGTCATAAGAGTTATCCAGTATCACATAAGTAGTAAATGGCAGAGTCAAGATTCAGATCCATGCCTCTGATCACAAATCTACTTCTCTCTTCCCTGTACCACGGTGCCTCCCAATAAGGAGAGTCCTGGTTTAATCAATGTATCAACAAGAATTTATTAAACACCCTTTATATATCAGACACTGTGCTAGAAGCTGGGACAATGAAAACATAAGAAGTCCCTGCCTTCAAGGAGCTTACATTCTATTAAGGGAAACAAAATATAGGTCAGGGAAAATAATCCTAGAATGGGAGAGCTAGGATCATAATATAATAGAGCTAGATTCAGGAAAAAAACCCCAGAACTTTGAAACCAACTGAGTCAACACTTCATTTTACAGATGAGGAAACTGAGAAATAAGGAGGTCAAGCAACTGGCCCAAAGTACCAGCAGTAGTAAACATCATAGAAAGGTTATGAACGCCAGTCCTCTGGCTGCAGAGATTGTGCTCTTTCCACTTTCATATAGAAGTGGATTTAAAATCAGTATAAGATTATATTGGTGGTGAAGGAGGTTAGGGGCTGGTAGCTTGTAGGGATCATGAAAGGTATTTTAACTGAACTTTGAAGGAAGTCAGGGATTCTCATAGATCAAGATGAGGAAGGAGTAAAACATGAGCATGGGAGAACTATCCATGCAAAAATATGGAGGTAGGAAATGGAAAGTTCTGTGTGAAAAACAGCAAGTAGTCTTGCTGACCTTATATTCTGTAAAGAGAGGAATACATAATAGCTTGAGAAGGTAACTTGGAGTTAGGTTATGAAGCATTTTAAATGCCAAAAGGTTTTCAACTCATTGAGTGGCAACAGCAGATTCCCTAGGTGACTGTGTCCATGATTACTATTGCCATATGGATAGTAGAATGGGAACAATTTGTGGGAAATAAATGAGATCATGATCTGATTCCATTATTTACCTTCCAATCTCAAAGTTGCTGGCGTTTGTAACTGAGGTCCTGTGTCCTAGCAAGATACTGGGAAATTTATTTTGCCAGATCCAATCAATTAATTTGTAAACATATGTAAAGCACTGAACATGACTTATGAAGCCATACTAAACAGGACTGTAATAAAATGCATGTAGTATTTGGTATTAGGTTCAAAGTAGTCATCATCTATGTATTGACTCACTGTGTATAAATAAATTATTTCTGTGTCTATTACTCACCCTTAAGATTTCAATGTTGATATTTATTTTCATATACCATAAATCATAAAGTCAAAGAATCATCAAAGATACATGATGGCTGTAAACTTCCAATATATTATCAATCATAATTTGTATGTTAGATATGAGAGAAAAACAAATCACTGAGAACATGTGGCAAAAAAGAATAATACCAGGGTTATAATACAAGAATGAAGGATATGGATAGTGTCAGCCCCAGTGACATTTTAAACAGCCTAGACTTAGTCAAATAGCAAAAAGAGAGCCTCTAGAACATCAGGTAGATGATGTATAGGGAATTTGTAGACAAAAAGAACTTATAATTTTATTGAATGAAAAAATATGGATTCATGTTTCTGTTCACTGTGCCTGGGGATGCCCACATAGATTCAAACCAGTAATGGTTGATAATTTCAGGGTTTTCAGAATCCTAGGTTCATAGACCTAGAGAGAACTAGATGTGACTTATTTAGTGTAGATCCCTCTTTTTTCATATGAGAGAACTAGTGTGGGGAAAGTTGAATGATTTGCCCTGCATTTGGAAGGGACCTCTGAGGTCATTATTTTACAGGTGAGGAATCTGAGGCCCAAGGAAGGTTAAGATAAATGTCCAAATTCTCAATGGTAAGTAAATGTCAGAGACAGGATTTTATCTAGGTCTCTGGACTCTAGAATTGGCTCTCTTTAAATTGTTTCATTCTTCCTTCTTATCCTTCTAGCTTTTAGAGAAGGCATGCTACTAACAACTGAATGGACTTGCAAACATTCTGGGGCTATTGAGGGGAGAACTCTTTCCTCTGTCCATCCTACAAGGTGAAAGGACACTCTTCCAACTCCCATGCATAGTTCAGTTCCCTCAATAATTTTACAATCACCTAACCTCAGAACAAAGGATCAGAGCCCTGGGACTTGAATGTTTGCCAAGCCACATGGAAGAAAAGCATTTCTGTGTTCCTAGATATGGTCGTTTCTACATCGATGAAAATAATCTGAGAAAAGGAAAAGATGTCATCTAAGTAGAAAGAATCCTTTCAGTAAGAACCACTACTATGAAATTTAGTTCTGATATAGACCCCACTGTAAAAAAAATGGTCTGTGGTTACTTTGAAAATAGAGGTTTTAAAAAATTCATATTCAGAAAATGCAATTTATGCTTATTGCTTCAAAGGTCTCCATGAATAGAATTATAGTTCTGTTCTGAGAAATATAACAGTTTTATGGAGAGTTTATTTTGAGAAATACTGGGCTCAGAATGTTGAAGGTCTGCTAAATCTTTGTGCGAGAACCAAAAACCTCTCCTCCCCACCAACCTCCTCTATCCCCAGGCTTTTGTAATCATCTTTCTAGATGACCCATTTTAAGTATTACATGAAAGACCCTTTTGGCTACCTGAAGACATAAGTTGTGGAGCTCATTAAGTATGGAAGGAATCATGAAAATTATTTAATTCAATTCTCAATTTACAGAGAAAGAAAATGAGGTTCAGGAAAGCAAATGCATTCTCCTAAGTTTTCAGAGTACATTAGCAGCACAGTCAAGACTAGTATCCCAGGTCTCAAGATTTCTAATTCAGCAAGTACTCTATTGTCATCACATCATATTGGCTTTACACAGAAATAAGACTGATAGAAAAGATGAAAATTCCTATGATTTAAGTCAGAACTTGTAAAAAGATGATTAAGATTTCCTAAGAATTATGTGAATGATTACATAAGAAGATCCTTCTGATCCTTCTAATTCTCTGATTCTGTAATTCTGAAATATAATGCCCAGGATTGGGAATTTACAATCATACTGTTTTCCACCCTATCTACCACACAGGCTTGTTATGAAACCAAATTAGATTTCATATATATATATATATATATATATATATATATATATATACATTATATATATATGTGTGTGTGTGTGTGTGTAAAATATATATATATATATATGAAACTTATATGAGAAGTTAATAGTAGTATATGAGAATTCATTTGCTAATGTAAATATGATGAGACTTTCAATTGATATTCTTGCCTAAGAATAACCCATAGAACAGGGGGAAAAAAACTGTCACAAAATAAAGATTACTGAATAATTTGGAGGAAAAAAAATCAGCCCTGGGGAATTCTCAGGAAATAACTCTGTCCAGTCTACTGGCCATAGAATTTTTTGTTTCAGAAGCTATTGCCCCTGGTTAACTGTTGGCAGCAAGCACTGGATGCTATTAATAGCTGTTAGAAAGGATCTAGGGGCAGGATACATGTTGACAGAGACTGGCAGAACCTTCATCATAGGGGATAGATACCACAAAGATTTAACTTACATAAAAACTATGAATATGCAAATTTTTCCTCCCATATAAATAATGTAAATGGTGAAAGACCAAGCCACCAACACTTACTTGAAAAACATTTTTAGTAACATTTGTAAATGGGAAATGCTAAAACATCTTACTAATTATTATAAGAGAGCATTATTTATGATTCTAAAACATTTGTGCCCTAACTTAACATTTTGTTTTGGCATCAGAATTCTTCATCTGAACACCAGTGATGTTATATTACAGGTGGTGAATGCAAGAAGTGCAATTATAGTTCTTTAGACTAGAGATCTCAGACTTAGTTGATAATTTCAGCAATCAAATCACGTTACTTAGTCTTTTCTTTTGTCCCTTTGCTTAAATGAATGGTGCTATGTCCCTGTGGAAACAGTCTAGTATTAGAGTCAAAGGGCATAGGTTCAAATTCTAGCTGTGGCATTTATTATCAGAGTGACAAGGGGCAAGTCACTTAGTATCTAGTTATTTCATTTTTCTTATCTGAAAAGTGAAAAAATGAGTTAGATGATATCTGAGGTTCCTTTTGACTTTAGACCTATTAACCTGTGGGGCTTAAAATCTGAGTGACCCTGGTAGGAAATGATCATGTATTATTGGTTTAAAGCTATCCTCAAGAATGCCTCAGATGTTGAGAGTAATGCCAAATAAGATGAGAATTGCATGGTAAAGGAGTATTACAATGAAAATATAATGGTTGTTAGCTTTAAAGATGATTGATATTTATGGCAATAATAATAATAGTCAAAGTTATTACTTGTAACATTTTCCCTCAGTTTGTTGGTCTAAGGGCAGGAAAAACATATTAATGACTACCTGTGATGTGTGGGATAATTATCAGAATGGTGGATACCCAAACCAAGGAAAGGGTTGCCCAGTGAGTTAGTGTTTTCAATAAATCAGAAAACATTGAATTGAAGAGTCCAGAGAGGAGGGGAAAACAAACTTAGAGGAGAGTGTTTGGAAAAAATGAATAAATGAAAAGAAATCAGATCAAGTTAACTGAGAAAAAACCCCATTAATGTCAATCAGGTATCAAAATAGCATATGAGGACATTCTTAGGACATTGCAAGTCAGGATCATGAACAATTAGAATCTAAAGTCACTTCAGTATATTATTATTATCTTATTAAGTCTCCAGACATGGCAAATGATTAGGTAGATTAGCAATTTTTTTCTTGTAAAAGGTAGGTCTCTACCCCCTCTACTGATGAAGATTGCAATCCATATAAGACTTTATAGATGGTCCCATATCTTGGGAAAGAAGAAAAGGCATTGTTCCATGGCTCATAATGATGGAGTCTCTCTGAGCCTTGTTATCAGACAAGTTTTACCATTCATTTAGAAAGACCTTCCAGAGTTTATGCTCAGTCTCCCATATACTATAAAAAACTCTAAGAGGTGAACTTGAAGAAGATGAACTTTAGGACCATAAAATCATGAGAATTCTTGGTTAAGGGTTGTCAGATGCCATCTTGTTCACCTCTTACCTGAATTTTTCTCAAACCAAACAAGTCTCCATCTGTCATGGACAGAAGACTGCCCTTAATGGAATGGACATTGAATTCCAGGCCACATTTCTATTCTCTGCATAGCATCTTGATTTCTCAGGGTTTCAGTTCCATGAGAGTTGGTGCCACTGGTTTTCCACAAACTACACTGACTTCCCAAGGGAGCATCTTAGTTCTACTAGAAGCAATTAAAGGCCCAAATAATAGGCTTCAGAAACAGGCTAATGCCCTACACTGTCCTGTGGAAACCACTGTGATGAATGGGTTTGGAATCTGTTGGGAAGGCAGGGCATTCTCCATCGAAGGCCAATGTGGTGGGATGTCCCTGGAATTTATTTTGTGGTGTCCAAAGGGACAGACTAACATAACCCACATTCTTGTGTTCATTATAATTCAATTGTGGGAATCCAAAAGGCAGCAAAGAGAAAGTGATTTGAGTTAAGGGCAGCTATAATATAGATGAAAACATATTTTAAGCTTATTAGGACACTTAAGCAAGAAAGTATGGTCCTTGAGCTTCTAAGAAGACATCAAGGGATCTTTGCACACTGGTTTAGAGGATTATTATTGTTTCTTTTCTCCTTATGAAATAAGATATTATTTGTAAAACATCACAGTGTTATGTAAATAGTTGGCTCTTAAGAAACACTGCTTCATGCCTTTCCCACCCATCACTCAGAGTAGTTGATTATTAATGTTTCTTTCAACTTTAGGAATGACTGTTCTTTTAAAATCAGTAGTGAACTGATAGCTAGAAGTAGCCAGGAACCAAAGGATTTGTCACTAGGTGGTTGTTTGGCCTCCCAGTGTTCACTGGTTTTAGGAGGTACACATGAAACTCTTATATAAACTCGGAGAGTTATGAATAGTTTAGGGAGTGAGGCATAGAGGAAGGTATATAAAATTGTCACAAAAATGTAGCTCATAAATATTCATCATATTCATTTATACTATTTTTATATGCTTATAAGACTACAGACCCAGATAAATTTTCATGTTCAGGATTGTCTCTTGTTGCTCAGGAAAACAAACAAGAAAAAAAATAAAAGAGTTAAGCCAAGTGAATTCTCAACACAAATAATCTCATGGTAATTATGTTAGTTCAGTGAATGAATTAAAATCTAGAAGAATGTTTTAAAATTCTCCTACCCTTCCTTTTCAATGAATACTTAAAGTGAAGAGCCCTTTAGGATAATCTATTTTTTTTTTGTCCAGTTTATGGATTAAGTAATGGATTTGGCAGAGGAAATTCGAATTCATGTCATTCTATGGCAATTCCAGAATGCTTTTCAATTATGTTAAATTCCTTTCCTTTTTTTGGTAGAAAAATGTGTAAACATGTTTTGATTCATGATTCCTAGATTCAATTCAGTTGAATACTTTCTTGAGTTTTGGCGATGCTGGATGTTTTGTACCTTTCTATCTAGTGGTCCACAGTTGGTTTGACTGTACAGCTTGTGAGACACTGGCACATGACCACCCAGCATGATGTGCCCTCATCAAGGAGGAGGCTGTGCTCTATGAGAAGGGCAGAATCGAAGCAGCTCAAAGAAGTGTGACATTCATAGGTTTAGATTAACCACCTCAGGTGTTCACATGGACTATTTGTGCCTAATCCGTGGTAGAACATTCCAAATTTTATTTGTCTGATCAATCATAGTTGTACACACTATAATTTGTCTTAAACATACTGATGTTATTTTGGTCTTCAATAATGAGGGACAAGAATGAACCAACCAGCATGGAGAATTAGGAGGATTTGTGTGCTGCCTTGGCTACGAGTATGTATATAATAATCTGTTCATATGTGTATACATATATGCTTATATATATAAATGAAAATATGAGTTTATGTACACATAAAAGTATGGGTATGACTGTAGCTATAGCTATTCATTCATTCTTTAATCACCTCTCCCCCATCCTCCCTCCCTCTCTCTCTTTCTCTCAACACAGAAAAATAGAGCACTTATTAAAGGTTTCCAAGCACATTTAAAGAATATAGTTTCTGTCTTCAAAAAAAGCTTAAATTATAATTGGGCAGTAAAACACATAAAGGGAATTTAGAAAGGAAAAGAGATGCATCTGCCTATCTATCTATCTATAGCTATCTGTATGCATATATATATATATGTATATGATTTTTTCCATTCTGAGGGAATGGCTTCTCCTGATTAGCTTAAGACTTCAGTAAAGAGTGTTCACCTTGATGAAAACTTTTTAATTAAAAATATGTTATTATTGAGCATCTAAAATTATTGAGCACTTGGTAGAATGGTGTTCTAGTACCTTGGATTTTCATTTTGTAGATAAGTTGCATGAATGAGTGAGAAGACAAGGAGTTAGGAGTGGAGGAAGGAGGAAGGGAATGGAGAATGGAGGAAAGAGATGCTTATGTATAGTGGATAGTTTGCATTAAAGAACAGTTCCAGAAACCATTCTTCACCTTCGCTTTGTTAGCTGCTTTTCCAACTTTCCATCTTCCTACCTTTCACTTGGAAGATGCACTAGGCCTGGTGTAAAGAACATATTAATTAAATAGTTGATTGATTAATTGAAGAATACATTAATAATTACTGATTAATCATACCCTAACAAGTGATGAATATGTGAAAATGAGCAAAATAGAGTAAGATTTGTGTGAACTGGGTGACTGAAGTAAGTAGAGGCAAGAGAAAATAGTCAGAATGACTACATTAATAAAAATGAAAACAACAATAAAAACAATTGAACTCAGAAAAATGACAGTAATTAGTCTTAGTTCATAATGAATGATGAAACACTTTTCTCTCCTTTTAGTACAGACGTGAGGGACTATGGGTTTGAAATGTTGTACTTGTGGTTTGACATGGTCATCCTTTCAATTTATAATGATAAAATAAGGGGTATTATAATAAGGTACTAAGATGTAAAAAAAAATACCTTAATAAAGTTTGAATTATAAATAATCATGAAAATAGTACAAATTTTTCAGTAACCTCCCTCCCTGTCTCGATACCAGTTTCCTCAGATATCAAGCTCAGTCTTTCTGCTCATATCCCTTATCCATTCTCTCCTTGCCCTGCCCCCCCACTGTCTAGGCGATTATTCTCCATCTCCACTTTTTGCCAAAGGGAATTCAAAATTCATGTTTCACATGAAAGGAGGTTTTATAAACCTCTTTTCCAGTGGTTGAAGATTAGTTACCTTCAACCTCCTGATCTCACAGTGTAGAAACTGCAATATACTCTAAGGATTCCTGGGATGTTCTATGCTACCTGAAATTCAAATGGACTATTTTCCCCCAGTTAAGTGTGTGATTCTTGAGAACAGAGACCAACTTTTTTTTCTATTTGTATTCTCAGAATTTAGCACAAGCCCTAGTAAATAGTAAAAAATTGTCTTTTTACTTAATTTCAATCAAATGTTGTGATTGTTGAAGAAAGAAAGACAAGACTGTAGTCCACTGGTAGTCCATTAGAAATTGCTGTTCAGTTTGACAAATGATCTGCCTATTGATCAGTCAACCAAAAATCCATGTCCTAGACATTGGAGATACAAAGGCAATCCCTAAGCACAAAGAGTTTACATTAACATTGTTAATACAAGATTCAGATCTAGTATATACAAAGCATATTAAAAGTTAAGATAATCTTGAGGGAGAAAGACTAGCAGCTGTTAGGGAGGGGGAAAACAGGGAAGAACTAATATAAAAGGTGACACTTGGGTTGAATCTTGAAGGAAAACAGCTCCTATTCAGCTTAGTCATTTGGTAGTGAACTGGATATTATCCAGTCCTATTTTATCACCCAGTTTATATTCAATTATTCAACCATTTTATCTTGGCTATGAGACCAGGGTGAGGCATTTTATCAATTCCATGAATTCATTACACTTCCTTCAACTACCATCTGTCTGTTAATGTAGCTTAACTTGCAAGGTTAACTTTTTCTTCCTCAGGGAATGAGATAAATAATCTTCCGTTGTAGTTTGCTCTTTGTAATAGCCAATGCTCTAGATGTTTTCTAATCATGGTTTCTCAGACAGAGTGAAATAGATACAACATCCAGTCATTTTTCAGTCATGCACAACTCTTTGTGACCTCATTTGAAGAAATGATAATTTTTTAACTCTTTTTTTTTTTTTTTTGCAAGGCAGTGGGGTTAAGTGGTTTGCCCAAAACCACTCAGATAAGTAATTATTAAGTGTCTGATTCTGGATTTGAACTCAGATCCTCCTGACTCCAGGGCCATTGCTCTATCCACTGTGCCACCTAGCTGCCCAAGAAATGATTATTAAACAACTAATTAATATTGGGAGACAAAGAATTTTCCTTTTCCTAGAGTCTCATTCTCTATTAGGTCAAATAAGAATCTGAAGAACATTGGTGATGGATGAGATTGCTCAAATTTCTTTCCATCCTGGGTAGGAGTTGTTGCCCCACTCAACTAGAAAATATGACACAGAATTTAATAGAGAAGATGAATTCTGGCCAATTATGTTTCATTTTGACACAATTGGGCAGGAAAATAGTTCCTTTTGTTTAGATTACTCTAGACAGGGTAACATGGATATAGATAAATCTTTTTAGACCAAGATTGAGTGGTCAGTCACATCCTCTAGTCCCTCATCAGATAAGTCTACCTCTCTTTATAATAGTCATTCTTCTCATGAACTGTTAATCAATCAGAGTTGATTGCTACCCTCAGGATCACTCACTCTTCTAAGTGCACATAAGCAACTAGAGGGTCCCATGAGAGGTCTTTGTCATTTGAGAGAATCACTGACCACTTTTTAAATTAATTATTGCTAACATGATTAATATGATGATTGATTATCCAGAAATTATGTTTCTTGGACTTTTTATATGTGACAGTTGGCAAAGACACTAAAGTGGTTTGTCACTTCCTTTTCTAAGTCACATTATATTCCATCTTTACTATCATCCTTATTTTTAACATTACCAAATATTTTTTGAACACCTACTATATATGATAGGAACTTGATCCGTTAAGGGGTATCTTTCCTCTTAAGTAATTTATTAGAATATATAGATAAAAGGACAGACCAGCATAAGTCAGCGATTCAACTCAATTCAATAAACATTTATTAAGGGCCTACTATATATATATATATATGTATATATATACATATATATATGCCTACTATGTGTCTCTGCCCTTAAGAAGTCCATGTAATAGGGAAGACAATATGCAAATAAATAAATATATATTTCTTGCTAAATAAGTGGAATAGGCAATGACTTAAGGCTGGAATTCTTGAAGATTGACAGGAAAGGTAAACCTATGAATGGGCAGGCCATTGAAGGAAGGAATAGTGAAAATTCACCAAATTTACGGACACATTAATATATTTGGCATCTTTGGGGAAATACTTGAAATCATGGAGCCCATTCTGCAGTTAAAAAAAAAAGAAATGGGGTGGGTGATAATGTTGGAGAGATAGATGAGGATCTCCTTGAATTTTCTACATGGAATTTTGACATCTTAAAGGCAAAGGGAAATGTTAACGAGAGAGGAAGATTAACCTAGCATTGATCAATAGGAAGGATTAAAAAAGGGAGCGACTAGAAACAATGAGATCACAGAATTTAGAGTTTGAAGTATTGTCAGAGACCAGAAGTTTAATTCTCCTATTTTATAAAAGAGTAAACTAAGACTCAGACAGTTTAAGTGACTTATCCAAAGTCACATTAGAAGCAAAAAGCATTAGTAATAAGTAGTAACAAGTAGCAGCTAGGGTATAAACTTAGTTCTATTAATTTCAAGATCTAGTCTTCCCACATCATCACTAACCAATGACAAGACCATTGTTTTTATTCAAGAGTGTCTGGCTGTGGGAAGAGTAGAGAGGGAGGATTTCAGCATTTTTCTAAGGGTTCAGAACTGAGTAGAATGAAGACAGTGAAATGGATCATGAACATTGCCCAGAGGAAGGAAAATTCTAAGTTCAGTTGTATATTAAGATTTCTTACTGAGTTACTGAATGATAGGTTAGGCCAGTCAGATCTTTTCAGTTCTAGACTTTATTCAATTCATCAAGCCTTCTCCATTCTGCCTCATTCCACAAGAACACCTTATGTCTATAATGAATGATAATATTAGAAAGGCCATAACATAAGAGATTCAGAACTGGAAGGGATCTTAGTGACCATCTAGTCCGGCCTTTTCATTTTATAAGTGAGAAAACTGAGGCTCAGAGAGTTTAAGCGATTTACTCAGGGTCACACAGCAAGTTTCTGAGGCAGGATTTGACTTCATATCTTCTTGACTTCAAATCACTCTATCCATTGTTTCATCTAGATGTAATGTCCATGAATCATAATGGACATGGTTAATGAGATCTGTGCGAAAGGAGTACCAGAGTCTCAATTTAATATCATGCTCACAGTTAGCTCAAGATATGAGTTGGTTTTTTTTTTAGGTTTTTGTTTGTTTGTTTTTTGCAAGGCAATGGGGTTAAGTGGCCCAAGGCCACACAGCTAGGTAATAAGTGTCTGAGGCTGGATTTGAACTCAGGTACTCTTGACTCCAGGGCCAGTGCTCTATCCACTGCGCCACCTAGCTGCCCCTCAAGATAAGAGTTTTAAGGTTCTCTATGATATATGGTGAGTCAAAGAGCTTTAGAGTTGAAAGAGACCTTAAGTCGTAGTTATTCTGATGCCCTCATTTTATAGTTAAGTGAGCTGTTTCCTTGTCTTTGTATATGAATGTGATATTGCATATATCTGACTACATCTTAGAACTGTGGAATAGAGGAGATTGCATGAGACTTGGATAAGCAAGAAGTATCATGTCTGAAAGAAAAATGTCTTGGTTGTTCTAAAATAGTTAACTAAAAGTGAAATGTTCCAATCCAGAACAATGTAAAAACCACCAAGCATAAAACTGAAGAGACCCAGTTGTTTAGTCTTGGAAGAAAATGGGAAGAGTCAAAATGTAGTTAACAAATAAAGACAGAATTTATTTAATAAATATATGAAGTTATTAAGTGTCCTACCATCAAGGTTCTAAACCGGTTAGTTGGTTTGTTCTTATCCTTCTTTATTGAAGAAGACCAAAATGACATCTCTATATTTGAGACAAATTTACAGTATATCCTACTGTGGCTGATCAGATCAATACAAGTTTGGAATGCTCAAACACAGGTTGGGACAAAGTTCATGTAAACATCTGGGGTGGGTACTCCAAACTTTTGGATGTCACATTTCTTTTGAACTGTTTCCTCATAGAGTGTAGTGTAGTACCCTCACTGATGAGGGCACTCCATGCTAGGTGGTCCTGTGCCAGTGTCTGCCATGCTGTACAGTCATTTCTAAAGTTCTTCAATGAAACCTTTAAGATGTCCCGGTGTCGCTTCTTATGACTTCCTTGTGGGCTATTGCCCTTTGGGAGTTCTCCATAGAATAGTTTTTTGGCAAGTGTATGTCTGGTATTCTAACAACATATTCAGTCCATCATAGTTGTGTTCTCTGTAGTTATGTTGGAATGCCAGGCAGTTTAGCCTGAGATAGGACCTCAATGTCTGGTATCTTCTCCTGCTAGGTGATCTTCAGAATCTTCCTAAGTTGATTTAAATGGAAGCATTCAGTTTCCTGACATGGTGCTGGTAGATTGTCCAGGTTTCACAGGCATAGAGGTCAGTACAACAGCTCTGTAGACCTTTAGATTGGTAATCAGTCTTCTCTACCATCCTTTCTTTCAGAGTCTCCCAAATACTGAGCTATTTGAACTATTGGAGCTAAGCCTCTAAGCTAGACACTAGGGAATGTACGTGATCTTAAAGTCAAAGCACTACCTGGTCTTACAGCGTTTACAATAGATTAAGGGAATCATACAAGTAAGATAATAGAGATTGTTCTCCAGAGAGTTTTTTCTAACTCTGTGAGTTTCACAGGTACAGTGGATAAAGTATTCGTCCTGGAGTCAGGAAGACCCGAGTTCAAATCCAGCCTCAGACACTTGATACTATGTGACCTTGGGCAAGTCACCTATCCCCATTGCCTCACAAAAGACAATAGGCTGAGTATTATGGGAAAAGTTGGCAGCAAAATATGGCAGGTGCCAGGCTTGGAGATATTTCGGAGGAGGTTAGGGCTCTGTCTAGTGGTATTCCTCAATTCTTACCCCCTAAGTGTAGCTGCCAGACCAGTCCATTATATTTTATCCAGAATTTTCCTTTTCCTCATTTCCAGTTGTAGCTTTCTGCCAACTGCATTCTATCACCGTTGGTACATTTCACTTTTGCTATATCAATGCTCAGGAACCACAGACTTCCACTCCTATAGAAATCAGTAGTATGTAGCAAGTTAATCGACAGTGAGTTTACGTCCCAAATTTGTCAGAATTACAACATGATTAGAGAACTTAGAGCTACAAACAGCCAAAAATAAGACATTAATCAAAATTGTCATAAAGTGTAACAGAGAAGTGGTTATGAAGGTAGTGTAATCTGTGAATACATTTCTTTCTTTATTCAAAATACACTTTTCAGCTCCACAAATTACTCATGTAGGAAAACCCTAGGTTGAATTCTTCTCTTTAAAGTTGGAAGAAAAAGCTTTTCCCATAGTTTGGCAGGGAAGTTATTTTGCAGCATCCTAAGTGGTTTGAAGCAATGTACATAGGAAATCACAGTGATTAACTTCATCCCTAACCAAATAGGAAATCTTATTAAAACCCTTTCTATTTTGGATGTGACGTATTGCTGGATGAGACTTAATAAGACCTTTAGATAGTGTTTAACTTTGCCAAGGATTAACTGCTCTACATTTGAATGACTTTCATTGGAATAGCTAATAATGGCTAGAAATTATATGACATTTTAAAGTATAAAATGCTTTATAAATATTATATAATTTGATATATGGGAGGTAGATGCTTTATTTTACAGATGAGAAAACAGTTAAATACAGCTAGTAAGTGTCTGAAGTCACATTTGAACATAGTTTTTCTAGATTATAGATTTAGTGCAATATCCTCTGCATCATCTATCTCCTCAGACAGAATAAAATGCTTACTTTATCTTGCTCTAATTTTAGAAATAAACATATATAAAATTATATATAATTTGTGACATTTTAAACCCATATGTGTAATGTATACATGTTATAAAGATATGTTATAAAGATTATGTTAAGATAATGTTTACATTAATTCACAGATAAATTTCCTTTTGCTTCATGTACTTTGTCCCAAATTTTGTTTGTAATTTTTATATTCTACTTGGTAAGCCAACATTAATTTCTTGTGAATATTTCCTCTTGTCCCTAGTTGAAATATGATATGCACGTCATATGATATATGGATCCCAAATTAAGTGTTTTGCACACTTTAGACCAATTGAGCATCATATGTTTGAATTTCATAGCATCAGGAAGTCTATGATAACTCGTAGACTTGGAAGGACTTTCAGGATAATCTAGTTTAAGCTTATTTTAAGCTGATGAAAATAAAGCCTGTCAAGGTTCATATATCAAATGATGGAAGGCACTTTAGAGATTTTCTAGTCCAACTCCCTCATTTTATAGGTTATAATGTAGAGACTCTGAGAAATAAAATTATTTCCCTAAGCTTTAACATGGGTAGCAAGTAGCAGTGCTGGGATGCAGACCAAAGTTCTCCGTCTCTCCATAGATCTTGTACCTAATTAGTGACAAGTTCAGACTCTGGTCTCATAGCTCAGAGTCTCTTGCATGCCATGATATTCTTTTCACTTCTCATCACAGCACATCAGAATATTTCTCTAATTTAGAAGCAATTGGAGTAATTGCTCCTGCCTCTGGTTCTGACTTAGACTATATCTGGAGCATTGATTTTGGTATTAGTCAGAACATTTTAGAAGGGGCATTTGCAAATTGGGGAGGACAATTAGGATGGTGAGAAGATTGGAGAACATGTTGTGCTAGGATTATTTGAGGCTACTTGGAGTATTTAACTTGGAGAAAAAAAAGGACTTAGAGGGCAGTGGTAACTGTCTTCATGTATATGAAGGATTTCCATTTGAAGGAATGATGAGACTTTCTTCTGCTTAAACTCCAAAGGGAAGAACCAGGAGCACCGATGGAAAGTTACATCTTAAGGCAAATTTAAGTTTGATATAGAAAACCCTTCATAACAGAACCAGCCAAACAGCTGCATTGAAAGTTTTACAATGGGTTGCCCAAAGGAATAGTTTACCCTTTGCTGTACTCTTCAGGTGGAGGATGAAAGATCACCTTTTAGGAGTTTTGTAGAGGGAATTCTTGCCTTGTTTCAGGTTGGGTTTGAGGGTCTCCAAGGTCTTGTATTTCTATGATTTTTAGAAAATTGATGAGAGTGATTTTGTAATACATCTGTCATAAAGATTATGAATGCTTTCTAATTAATCTTTGTGAAGCTAACATAGCTAAATATTCAGATGTTTAGTTCTCCTAGGCAAAATATATAGCTGATAGTTTACTTTCCCATTGAGTCATTCAGTTTTTATAGATATAGGTTTTTGAAGAAATTTTCTTGTGCTAAAGACAGATTATGTGTCTGAGCTGAACTTCCTGAGCAAAACATAAACAATCATATGTATGCAAGTTAGTGAATACATTAAAAAATTAAGTGTTTAACACACAGAACTAAATGATTGGGATAAAAACAAAGGCAAAAACATAATCCCCAACTTCAAGAGCTCACATTCTAATAGGAGAGACAACTTGTAAATAATTAGTGATACAAAACCTAAAAATAAAGGTTCCCTGCTTTAAGGTTGTATGATCCAAAATATATGCAGTAAAATGAATATAATGTATAGTAATAGAATAGTAATATAGTAGCAATAATATAGTCATATAACAATAATATAGTCATAGAGTAACTGATTATCAACAGGGGCTGGGGAAAGCTGACTTGGGTTCCAAGCTTTTTTCTACATTTTTATACCTTGTCACTCGTTCCCCTTCATACACTTGGAAAAAACCAACAACAGCCAAATTAGAGTAGGCAGCTAGCTGGCGCAGGATGATAGAATGTTGGATATGGAATTAAGAAACAGATTCAAAATCTTGCCTCAGACACTTACTATGTTGTGAGGATCAAATGAGATCATATATGTAAGTAGTTCTCAAACTTTAAATGCCAGTGATTTTACTACCTATTTTTCCAGGTAAGGATTCCTTCCTCTGTGCATTTGTACAACCTGTACCCCATTCCTGGAATGTACTTCATTCTCAAGTCCTCTTCCCAGAAGTTTTATCTTCAAAGTTCAGTTCAATCATAGGACTTTTCTTCTATGAGATCCACATTCTGTCAGCCAGACTTTTCCTCTTCAAATTTTTTTTTACTTCTCTGTATACATGGGAAATTTACCCTGATAGAATGCAAGTTTCTTGAAGGCAGGGACAGTTTTTTGATTGTGTGTTTGTATCATCGTTGCTGAGCTTGTCGTTTTATATGTAACAATTGATAGACATCGAATGACCTTCAGCATTAATGTCCAGACCTTGTTATAATGTAGGCTAAGGTCTTGGTTGATTGTATCAGGACAAGTCAGTTAATGGATGTTGTCATTGAAGAAAACATATAAAGGGTTTTAAGTCAGTGGCAGGAAATTTCCCATCCCTCTGATCTCATTTGAATCATGCTTGTTTCCGATGCATTGATTACTTAACTGGACTTTGATCCAACTTTTTCTGCTTTGCCTGGTTGCTCACTGATCAACTTGTTTTCCTTAATTCTTCCTCAATCAGGATACATTTGTTTTTCCTTTGATCCTCTGTTCCACTTACTTCCAATATTCACATCCTTCTGGACTTGGGCCATCTCCTTGATTCGTTCTTGTGCTTCTAAAAAAGGCTTATTTTGTGGGGGAGGGGGGAAGGTTCATTTTGTTCTGGATCAGGTCTTCTTTTTTTCTTTTTGTTGTTGTTCTGTTGCCTAGAACTTAGAATGTTAATTAAGGAAAAGTATACCTATGCTTACATACTTTTTTTGATTATCCAGATTTGTGTTTTCCAATAAGAGGCTGAATGAGAGCAGAGACTCTGTGCCTAGCAAGCAGGGGGCATACAAGACAAAAATGAAGATAGAAATAGTAGAATTTATCAACTGATTTTTTGACTGAGAGACTGAGGAGACCACTGGAGTTGTGAACCTTAGGTGACAAGTAGAATAGTGGGACTTAGGAAGTTTGGCAGAACAGTTGGTTGAAAGCAAAATAAAATGTAATGAAGTATGAATTGGAGATTCCAATCTATTCATTACTACTCAACTCGTATCACTGATTTTGTTACACCCAGAATGAAAAGAGAAGAGAAATATGGAACTTATCACATAAAAGCCTAGGTCAAATGCCTCTCTTCAGGGGATCCTGTTCACCCATGAGGTGATTTGGCAAGAAAAGAACGTACACATAGGTTGAAGGGAGACAGATTTTTCTCAAAGATGTCTACTGGACTGCTGCTATTAGTGGTAGGGTAGGGTTTGTTTGTGTCTTTCCCAACCTATAGATGCTGGGGCTAATATTGGAGTTGGGAACTTGCTTGGAGTGAGGAGCAGAGTTGAGAGTACTGGAGATAATAATAGCTTTTGTTAGAAATGAGATTCAAGATTAGCTATCTAAGGAAGAGTAGTATGGGACTTATTTTTCCCATTCTTTGATTGGTTGATACACATGCCTTATGGTCCAGACCTACTTTGGGAATCACCTTTCTAGATAATAGATTACTCATGGTCCATTGTTTTTCATTCTTCTCCTTTTTGCTTCCTGATTTTTAATGTTTTCAACTTTTTAATCTTCTCTGCTAATCAATCAACCATCATTTATTAAATGCCAGTGATGTGCCAGTGATGCAAAAATAATACTTGAATCAATCCTCACTCACAAAAAGCTTACACATACAAGTATATACAGGATTAAGAGAATAATCATGTACAGTAAATCCAAGTGAATATGAAGTATTTAAATGCATGGTAGTTTGAGAGAGAGAGGACACTAACAATCAAAGAGATCAGCAAAGGTTTCTAATAGAAAATGATTATGTGTGTGTGTGTGTAAAAGAGAAGGTCAGATTGACAGTTCTAAATGAAGACTATATGCATACGTTTGGGACTTATTATGAAGAGTTTTAAAAGTAAAAAGAGAAATTTTTATTTGTTTCAAGAGACAAGAGGAAACTATTGCTGTTAAGCAGAAGAGTGAAATGTCGTAAGGAAAATCACTCTGAAAGCAGTTTGTATAGCATAACTTGGAGAGGAGAAAGATTTGAGACTGGGAGAACAAGTAGGAGACTCTGCAATAATTGAGGTGAAAGGTGATGAAGGCATGAACTAACCTAACATCTGCTTGAGTAGAAGGAAGGATGGAATGAAGGCATAGTAACCTTCATATCCTGGAAGTGCTGTCCCACAGAATAGTCTACTTTTTTGCTTTGCTGAAGGTTAAAAGGAGGATTGAGGAATAAAATCTGCCCAGAAGCAAATTTAGGCTCAATGTAAAAAAGAAAATAAAAGCTTTCTAATAACTAGAACTGATCAAAACTAGATTGGACATCCAGGAGATAAAAGATTTCTCTTACTGAACATCTTCATGAGGGGCAGCTAGGTGGCACAGTGGATAGGGCACCAGCCCTGGAATCAGGATCTGAGTTCAAATCTAGCCTCAGACGCTTATTACCTAGCTGTGTGACCTTGAGCAAGTCACTCTTAACCCCATTGCCTTAGATAAATAAAATTTAAAAAATATTTTTTAAAAAAGCAAGTCTTCATGAAAGGCAAAATGGCAACTATGTCATATAGGGGAGTCTCATTCTGGTAAGGATTGGAACAGATACTCTCTTCTTTTCTTCCACTTTGAGATCCTGTGATTCTCTAAAATGAGAGAATGCAGTAAAATGAACTTTTTAAAAGATGAAGCACTATATCTGTTAACTGTCATCATTATTTTGAAAAAGGAGACAAAATTCAAAACTACTCAGTTTTGTTCCTTATTAGAAATCCTCATACTAGATTTGCTTTTTAATCAGACATTAAGTGACTTTATCTGAGTTTGAGACTCTGATTCACAAATTTTCGGATTTTCTTCTTCTTTTTCTGTTTGTATTAGTTGTTTAGGGTAACTATGGTAGATAAAAGGACTGGCCTTAAAGTCAGGAAGACATGAATTCAAATCTATCCTCAAATCCTTACTGGCTATAAGACCCAAAGTTTCCTCATCTATAAAATGGGGACAATAACAATATGTACATGATATATGTTGTGAAGATCAAGCAAAATAATATAAATACAGTGCTTCACAAACCTTAAGTTTCTACCTAAATATTAATAACTATTGCTTTCATCATCATCATCATCAGCATCACGGATTATGGGCAACAAGTCCTTTGTAGAACTTGAAGAGGACTTACGTTTATGAGTTGCCCAATTTAATAAACTTGTAGAGATTGTAGGACTTGGTGGAAGCTATTAATTTGTATTTGGGGGGAAATGGTGAGGAGGTTGGAATCATATGGAAGCTGTAACAGGTGAGGAGGAGAGGAAATCATGGCAAATAAAATGGACAGAGACTACGTTTAGCAAGCAACTGATAAATTATTCTAAGACTAGCTTGTCTGTGATAGGAGCGATGCACTCTGGGGAAGTGAACAATTCTCTTACAGTGACAAATACCAGGGATAGCTCATTTAAGCCTGGGGAAGGTTTGGGGTTCTAGTGTATTTAAGTCAAATGACTTTGCATGGATGTAATCTAGGAGAGAAATAAAGGTAATCATGGGACACGCTGAACTAGGTAGGTCTAGAAGGGAGGGTGGGGTCAGCCAGGGAACAATCATGACTACCTGTCAGACAGTCTAGTAACATGCCAGATGTAGACCTTAATGGGGTTGGAAAGCTGTCAAAGCTTGAGTATAGAATCTAATCCCTGGTCAAGGTCCAAAAATTAAAATTAAAGATATGACATGCTAGCACAAGAGTGATGAATGTTGCTTCAGAGACCTGGGATGATGTTTCCCAGTGACTTCCATTTTTATCTTGTTGCTCCTGAGTTTTGACGTTATTTATGAGAAACAGGACACATTCAGTGCTGTCCCATTGGAAACATTTTTTACAGCTTGAATTCAACAGTCTACAAATTACTTGTACCTTATATCCTAATCAAAAGTAAAAATAAAGTTTAATAAATAATAAATAAAAACAAAGTCATCTTAGCTATAGAAATTCAGAGTAGCAAAACACATCAAATTTAAATCCTTACTTCCCAGAGTGAAGCCTGATAGCTCTGTTTTTTCTGAGTTCTCAGACAATAGGAAAAGAAATAAGGATCTTCCCTGATTTAGTACAAATCTTCCATCTTCAAATATTCTCCAAAAGAAGTATGATTCTATTCAGTATTCATAAAATAATAGCATTACAGGATTTGTGTATACTAAACTTTAGTGATTCTTTAAGGCAGGGATGTAATCTAGGAGAGAGATAAAGGTAATCATGGGATATACAGCATATACATCTTAGCAAAATATCAATGGCATACACTTTAAAATCATTTGTAATTAACACATCATTTTTCCTAATAAATAATTTCCCATTCATTCCTTTTAATAGTAATATCAAAAACAATTCATCCACATTAAGGCAGTACACTGGAACACTTTCTTTTTTTTAGAGATAAGATGATACAGTGTCTTTTCCTGTGTGACTTTTTTCAAAAGAATATTTTAAGAGAAGAACTATGAATATAAAATAAAAGTTAAGAAAAACTCAGAAAGAGACAAAACCTTTTTTTAGTGTCTGATAGTTACAAGTTACTGTACTAAGAATTTTAAAAATTTAATTATCTCATTTGACCTTTACAATAAGCTGCTATGATAGATGATATATTACAGTTGAGAAAACTGAAGCAGGCAAAGTCACATAGCTAGTATGTATTTGAGAATGGATTTGAACTTTTCTTTCTGATTCCTAGTTCAAAGTTTTATCTATTGTGCCATTTATCTACCTAAAGAAGGAAGTTGTCTCACTGATGAAGAGAAATTGGCTGCACTAAACTATTTTTCAACTATTTTTTGTTGTTGTTGTTGAGTTGTGTCCCATTCTTCATGGCCCGTTTGAGGCTGTTTTTGGCAAAGATATATGGTTTGCCATTTCCTTCTCCAGTTCATTTATAGATAAGGAAACTGAGATAATCAGGTTTAAGTGTTTTGGGATGGATTCCAAAAGAGTACAAGATAGGAGATAACAGTCTTAGAGGAAAATACATGTTTTAATCAGGAAGTTGACTTTATCCAATGTGTGATACAAAGACAGACATATTTGTAGCTAGCATGGGAGAAAGAAACTAAAGGGACAGATAGTGAGGGCCCTGTTTATTGATGGTTTTTTAGTGGAATCTAGGTGACCTCTTGAATATTTTTTTTGTTTAGTATGGGTCAGAAGGGATTATCTCTGAGGTTGCCTCTAGTTCAGGTTCTATGATTCTGTCATGAACTGTACTAAATGTTAATAGAGGGAAAACTTCTTGGGACCTTGAGTGAAAATACTTGGCCAGAACCAAGAAGGACACTGACTTTGAAGGCTGAGAGTTTAAATTGGCTTGAGAAGGCATGAAGAAGCTAGTGGGGCTGGACTGACTCTCTTTCCTCTCCTCAACAGCACACAGACACTGTGTATGGCCTCAACCTCACGGCAAGATCCTGGATATTATCCAGAATCATGGTTTGATTTCCTTTTTGGCATTCATGCTAGATCAATGGCAGGTTAAAGTACTACTTATTTGAAGCTTCTGAAGTCTGAAAGGTTTCAGATGGTGGAAAAGCCAAACCCAAGCCCAAATTACTTATAGGATCAAACGAGCCAGCATGGTCCCTTTTTACTATAGGTTATGAGCTTCTGAAATGTTTCTTCCTCTCCTTGGGTATAATTATGTTAGTTTGGGCTGTACCATAAGGACCATTTGGAATCATGCCAAGGTGAAGGAGAAATGAAGGAGTATTTTTCATTTAAAGAGTGGGACCTGATTATCAATAGCATTCAAATCGAGAGTAAAATATGGCTTAATGGAGAGAAGACTATCCTTAGGAATAGTTCTTCCTCCGATATTAACTGTCCATAGGAGGATCACCTTAGTGTCTGGAGCAAGTACCCAAGACTTGTCATTGAGTTACAGATTTTATATGGATTAGTTATCATCGAGGTATAGATCAACATTAGCAGAAGGAGTTTTACCAAAAAAAATTAGCTTGGACCAAAAAATCAAAAACAAAACATTTCATTAAACCAGTCACAATTGCCAAAGTGTCATTTATGAAGTATCTACTTAAGAAGTAAGCACTGAATAGAACATTTTTGTGCTATGTTAGAGTTGTATCATGAGAACAGAAGATGAAAGGTCTAGTTCTCTTACTGACATCTTACTCACTGCCCTTGAATAGGAAGCTGTTTAATCCCTTTCTTTATCTCGGTTTCTTTCCCTGCAAAATGGAGTAGTAATATCTTACCTACCTCAAAAGGTTGCTGTGAGGATTCAATGAAATGGAATATTAGGTGTGTCCTATTTCTATAAATATCTATCTTCAAGGCATTTGGGTATCTCAGTTGATAGAGCATTGGTCCTGGAATTAGGAAGTCCTGAATTTGAATGTGACGTCAGATACTTACCAGATATGTGATCCTGGACGAGTCACTCAGTCTCCATTTGTCTCAATTTCTAATTTTTAATATGCAGACAAGTAGAATCCACCTTGTTGTGAGGATCAAATGAAATAATATTTTAAATACTTTGGAAATATTAAAGAATTATATACATTCTAGTTATTATCATTAATCTAATTATCCATATTATTAATTTAGAATATAAATTTATAATATTTAAAATTTTATCATAAATGTATGAAATGTAATTATATAATAAAACATAATTGTATCCAAATGTATTCTAATTTGTATTTATAAATTTATGAAACCATAATATATTATTATTAATTCAAGTAAGTATATAATATAGCTATACTTTTCCTATAGAATAACAGGATATTTGAGTAGAAGAGAGAATGTAAGGTAATTCCCTCAATTTATAATGACAAAACTGATAATCAGAATAGCAAGGAAAAGTTTTAATTCCAGGTCTCATCTTTCACATGTGTCATTTTGGTTACTTGGATTTCCTTACATTTGCCCTGGTCTAAATTTATATTTTGAAATTATATGTTCTAGGTTTTATGGTGTTAACAATCCTGCTCTGGAAATAGATACAACTGGGGGATACAACTGAACAATTTTAAATTCTTGTGATCTCCAGCTCCAAATAGGTGAAGATGCTAACGAAAACAACCTGGGCTAAAAAAAATCCCCAACAAAAAACAAAAAAAAAACAAGAAGTAAAAGAACTTAAGAATAATGAACTAGCTGTTTTTTGGTTTTATGGGCATTGAGAAGACAGTGACTGTCTCTTGGCATCTGGGGTGCCATATAGCCTCTACTTTTTCGAGTAGAAAGGGTCTTTGCTTCAGGACTGATAGTCTGGAGTTGAGTGTGCAGCAGCTAGGCATGTGGTTACTTGCTGGCCATGCCTCATTTTTAATCATTTTGGAATAAACATCCAGGATCTCATGCCTAGGATACCTCAACACAACTCTATTCTTCTTGCAACACTGTGTTCTCAAAGAAAACAGAAGGCAGTCTATGAGGGTTCTTACTAAACAACTGAAGGTATACTAATTGCTCATGGTCAGGTTCAATCAATATAATAAATTTGGTGCCATGCCAGTCAAATTACCAAAGAATTATTTTGTAGATCTAGAAGCAATAATAATATCATCTATCTGGAAGAAAAAACATTGATCAAGCATATCAAGGCAACCTATGAAAAAAAATGTTAAGGAAGGCACCCAGAACTATTGAGAAACTTATTCTGAAGGGGATTGATCTCAAGCCATCTTTTGATTTAAGACATCTCTGGTTTTGACCTACAAAAACAATGTGTATCAGATTAATTAACCATTAAATGAACACATGTTTTAGTAAGTATCTATGGGCATAATAGGTTCTGGACTAGATATTGGGAGTTCGAAGACAAAAATGAAAAATCCCTGCTCTCAAAATGCCTATTGAAGAGACAGAATGTTCAATATATGCTAAACATACAAAATATGAATACAAAGTGATTTTTCCTCTCGGGGAGGGCAGTAGGAAGCCAGCAACACAAAGGTAGCACCTGAGTTTTGAAAGGAAAAACGGGAAGTTCAAGAGGTAGAAACCAGGAATGAGTACATTTTTTCTGGCATGGGGTTCAGTCAGTACAAATGTGTGTGATATCAGGTATAGCAAGAATACAGTTAGGCTGGATTATTAAGCATGAGAAAGTAGTATAATACATAATAAGGTTGGAAAGATCAAATGGGTCTAGGTTGTAAATGGCTTTAAAAGTCAAACAGTAGGGGACATCTAGGTGGTGCAGTGGTTAGAGCATGGAACCTAGAGTCAGGAGGACTTGAGTTCAAATTTGCCCTCAGTCACTTAATGATTACTTAGCTATGTGACCTTGGGCAAACCACTTAACCAGTGACAGTAAGGAGTCATTGTAATTCACTGAGTAGAGAAGTGACAAGGTTAGACATGCCATTTAGGAAATCACTTTGACAGGTGTATATACATATATATATATATATATATATATATATATATATATATGTATGTATGTATTATGGATTGGAGGAATGAAAGACTTGAGGTAGAGGGATTCATGAGGCTATCGTACCAGTCGATATTAGAATTGATGAGGACCTGAGATAGGGTAGTGGCTCTGTCTGTGAACAGAAGGGAATAGATATGAGAAATGTTGTCCTTTGTTCACAAAGAGGACTAAGATAATATTAGGACTGAGATAATATCATTGTTAGACTCAAGATACAGATCAATATAAGTTCACATGGCTCTACCACAGGTCCAGTACAAATTGTCTATTTAAAAATTTGAAGTAGAGATGTCTCTAAATTTGCATGTCTCACGTTTTTTTTGAACTATTAAAATTCATAGTTCCATTTGTTGATGTGGGCATGCCATATTGGATGGTCTTGTGCCAGTGTCTCCCATATCACACAACTGGTTCTCAAATTTTTTCAGAGAGACAATGAGGGTCCCTATATTGCTTCTCCTCACTTCCATGGGAATGCTTGTTTTGTGTGAGTTCTTTGTAAAAATAGTCTTTTGGCATTTGAACAATCTGATCAGCCCATCAGAGTTGTGTTCTCTGCAGTAGAATTTGAATGCTTGGCAGTTTAGTTCAAGAAAGGACCTCATTGTCTAGTACCTTATCCTGCCAGATGATCTTCAGAATCTTCCTATCAAAATTCAAATGGAAGCAATTTAATTAACAGAATGGTATATTCTTCATGGTTTGTATGCATATAATAGTGAGGTCAGCACAATAACTTTGTAGACCTTTAGTTTGGTAGTCTAATACTTTCTCAAAGAGTCTGCTCAGGAAACTTGCGACTTCATCATCTTATGAGTATTCCCTTGAAATCTGGGAGAACGATGAGTTCTCTTATCGACTTGTTGAATTTGAGGTACTAATAGGAATCCCGCTGCAAATATCCAATAGGCAGTTAGAGATGTAGGACTGGAGCTGAGGAGAGAGAGCAGAGCCAAATATTTATTCATGTAGCTAACCCAGATCCTAGCCTTTAGTCTCTGGGAGCAGTAGCTGGCCTACTCTGAAGGCCATCACAGATCCTGATCCTCAGGCCAGCTAAGGTCCTGAGGGAACTTATTCTTTCAGGTACTGATCACTCTTTCCAATGCTGGGTGATCCTAATTTCAATCTTCTTTTCTCCCTCTGACCACCCCACCCAGTCCCTGGGAAAACAGAAGGAGGAGGCCTCCTTCCAACTTCCAGACTGGTCCTTTGTTACCTAATATCATTTTAGCTTTTCCTTTGGGGTTCACTCAATGAATTTTTATTTCTTAGTCCAATTTTTTGTTTTAGTTATTTGTTAGTGTCCAGGTCATTTTCCTTCCTTTCTCAAGGATCTAGTACCAGGTTGATTGCTGTCTTTATTCCAGTCTCTGCCTTCCCAAATTTTGGATTTCGATATCTATTCAAATATTCTCTTGAATACCTTGACTCCAGCATGCATTAGCCTCTTAAACTCCTACAATTGCCAACTTTATTTCACCTCAGCCAAATAAATGATCATACCCTTGATCTAACTTTCCCCCATAACTGTCCTCCCATCATCAGTCACCATTCTATAATACATATTTGAACATATTTGATATATATGTGTTTGTGTGTGAGTGTATATATTTATAACTTCCAATAACAGCATCTTAAAATCATAAAATCTAAGACTAGCATCATAGTTATGAACTTTTAGGGGCCTCAGAAGTCAGATAGTTCAGCCTTATCACTTTACAAATTAGGATATTGAAGGTATAGCACAATTTAATGCATTGTTTAAGGTCACACAAGTAGCAAGTGTCAGAAGTGAGATATGAATCAAGGTCCTATGAATGCAGAGTTGATGTTCATTCTCTCCTGCTTCCTTCTAAAGCAATTTTCTTTTTATCTTTACTGGACTTTGAGGTCTCTCATCTCCTGTGTCTTCATCCCTTTTCTGGTCGCATTTTCCTCCCTTAATAGTCTTCATCTTATGATTGACATATTACAACCACACTTTTCAGCCTACTTTGTTAGATCTTCTAACCCAGAATCTGTATTTTTTTCATTTAGAAAATGGGGATAATAAGACTTATGTACCTACTTCAAGGACAGTTAAGTGCTACAGTGAGTAAAGGACCAGTCTTGTATTCAGGAAGATTCTTCTTCCTGAGTTCAAATCTGGTCTTAGTCACTTACTAACAGTGTGATTGTGGGCGAGTCACTTCATTTTTGCTTCACTTTCCTCATCTGTTAAATGATCTGGAGGAGGAAATGGCAAACCATTCCAGTATCTTTACCAAGCAAACACCAAATGAGGTTATGAAGAGGTGAAACTAATGAACAACAGCAATCTTCTTCAAAAAGTTGTGAGAAAAGTGATTTGTGAAACCTAAAATGCTATATAAATGTGAGTTGTAATTCTTATTGTGGGAAGAATGTTTAGAAAAGAAAAAGAACTATGCTTACAGAATCACTGACATGAATCTGCTTAGTTCCAGTAAGTCAAAACCCTGGCAGCATTCCCTGGAAGATTGGAAAATCCCCCAGTGAATCCATGGCCTTCCAGTTAAACTGACTGGGGATTTCAGGGTCAATGACCTGTAGAAATTGCCACAGGGAGAAACATCTTTCCATTGAATTTGAATAATTGGATATAATTATTCAGTGCCAAGAAGGATTTCCTCCTTTTGACCTAAGTTATAATTGAGTATCCAAGATGGTATCAGAGTGATTCTTGGGCCCATTTCCACATGGTTATGCCCCTGGGGCATTCAAATATCAAATTCCAAATTATCAATCATCATTGATGTTAAAGGGACAAACTAGTAATCCAACTATTTTGGGTCTTTGGCCTTTTATATTACTATCATTACTATATCATAATGTTCTCATCAAGGATGATACCTCAATTTAACCTTAGTTCCTTATATATGTCTTTCTATGTACTCCCTTCATCAATCTTGGTTGAAGTTAATAATGGCTTACATTTATATAATACTGGTAAGTTTACAAAAAAGCACTTTCCCCCATAGCAATCTGTGAAGTACTTTAGGAAGTATAAATGAAAATGTCCAGAAGGGGAAAGGACCTAAGTCCATTATAAACATGAATTAGTTGAGGGAACTGAATTAAAGACTGGATAAAGTATAGTAGGTGGTGCAGTCTGAAGTCAGAAAGACTCATTTTTGTCGATTCCAATTCAACCTCAAACACTTAGTGGCTATATGACTCTGGGCAAGTCACTTAACTCTGTTTGCCTCAGTTTCTCATTTATAAAATAAGTTGGAGAAGGAAATGGTGAAACACTCCAGAATCCCCCAAATGGAGTCACAAAGAGTTGAGTATAAAATGACTGAATAGCCACAAGGCTTGATAGTTGTCTTCAGGTTTTCAGTGCACTGTAATATGGAACTATTAGACTTGTTCAGTTTGCCCAGAGGGGAGAAGTAGAAACAATGAGCCTAAACGTCAAATTTAGGTTTGATTGTTTTCTAATGGTCAGTGCTGTCCAGAAGTAAAATGAGTTACCCTGAAAGTTAGTGAGGTTCCACTGACCACTTATCAGGTCCACTTTAGAGGAGGGTAGTATTATTATCTCCATGTTACAGATGAGAAAACTGAGGCACACAGAAGTTAATTGACTTATATGTTGCCACACAGCTAATGTATGATGCTGAATTTCAATTAAGATCTTGATTCCAGGTCCACTTAGCCACC